>NW_027428672.1:0-2215 GCF_044706935.1 Curcuma longa
ACGTATAGCAAGCCTTAAGTAACCATAAGAGATGGTAGTTAATTCTGGTTAAAGAGATAAGGGAAATGTTTGTTAAAGCGAAGGGTTTATGAAATTTCACTAAAACAAACGGAGAGGCAGTAGTGGGTTTAGGTCGTGGGATAATGGGGAGTTAGAATAACCTCTATGTATCTCCCTATATAAGTTCCCCTCGTCGAAAAGAGATGGTTTTTCTCATTTTTCCAACCCGTTGCCTCTTCTTCTCTGTTCTTCTTCTCTGGCCGAAGGCGCCGAGGGCATTGGAGACCTTCAACCCGGTTGCAAAGGAGGAACGAAGCTGTTCGTTGTTCGATTGGGTATACATCCTAGAAACCTCCAACCCACTGTAAGTCTCCCCTCCCTGCAATATAATAGCCACGGTTGTTAAACATATGAACTATGTGCATGATAAACAAGGTTTATAGACTGTAGTTTAAGTTTCTCAGTGTAATCTATAGCGTAAGTTCTTTTACAGTTTCGTAGTACGGGTGAAACAAGTTTAGTTTGTAACAAGATTTAAGAATAAATGCCTTTCCTGTATTTCATGAATTCGATGTGGTTAAAACCTAGGAATGTATCATGTTAGGGTTCGGCAGGGTTAAGATTTATACATCTTGTTTTAAGTTTCAATTATCATTAGAAACCCAAGAACAGAAAGACTGGTAATCGATCGGTTGATCGATTACCAGAGACTGTAATCGATCGGTCGATCGATTACATGGTTTAATGAGAACGGAAATCGGGAAAATCGGCGATTTTTGATCGATCCACCGATCGATTAAGGGTCTGTAATCGATCGGCTGATCGATTACGAGGCTGTAATCGATCGGTTGATCGATTACCAAGCCTACTGTGAACACCGTAAGGAAGGAATCGATCTTCTGATCGATTAGGCTACTGTAATCGATCGGCTGATCGATTACAGAGGCTACTGTGATGAAAATTTGAACAGAATCGACTTAGGATTGATTCAAGCCTATAGATTGATCTTCTGATCGACGTTAGGGATATAAATCTCCTGATTTGGTCGGTTTAAGGTTAATAAAGTTAAATCGCAGGGAGAAAGTACAACCAAACCTAAATTTAAGGTTTAAATGTTGTTAAGCATAAGATGTTATGATTTACCTTATGACGAATGTCTTGAATATGTATGACGTGAGTGTTCACCTATGAATGAAAGAAAGATGTTATGGAACATTCATGTCATGATGGAAAAAGGAAAAGTATAAAAAGTATTTTACTTTAAATGAATGGCTTGTACCGGAACCCGAAAGGGATCCAAGGGATGGGCTCCAAAAGTTGCCCCTAGGTCGAAGGACATTTGAGAAGACCTAGTAACCGTGTAGTCGGGATTAGCTACCTCGTACTACTTGGTATGTATGCGCGCAAAAGAAATGAATGGGTACAAGCCAGGGATCCCCAAAATGATGATGATTATGTTTATCTATTAAGATAATATTTTACAAAAAGGCAAAATGATTACTATGTTTCATGTATATGATGTAAATGTCAAATGACTGATTATGCCTGTTTAGGAAATGTTGACATGCTTGTATGTTTTAAGGTTATGTTTTATGTAACGATGGATTTTGTGAGTAGGAAAGGAACTTACTAAGCTTTATGCTTATAGATACTTTCCTTATATTGCAGATCCAGTTAACAGGTACTAAGAAATGGGAGGCAGCAGGACAGGGCTGGGAAGATGTGTGTGGTGGTGACTTGACCAAGCCTCGGCCATGCACTTTATTTTATATATGCATGTTAAAAATATTATGTTTAGTAATTCAATTATCATGCTTAGACTTTGTAATCTAGAATTGCCATGCAACCTAGGTTAGTTTTATTATTCTGTTATCATATATGAACTCTGTTTGAATAGTTAGTTAAGTTCCGCTGCAAAGTTAAATTTTCCATATATGATAGTGTATGTGTGAATGAATGTAAGAACTGTAGCGTCCGCCAAGGGCCCACGTAAGGGCAGGCGTTACACTTCTACTGCAACTTGGTCCTCCTGACCAAGTCTAGACTCTACCTGGTGCACTTTGACTCTGCCAAGACTTCATGCCTAGCAGCACTAGGACTTAACTTGCAAGCTCAGTTTAACTTGGTTAGCCAAACCACATACTTAACTTGATCCTAGTTCCATAATCAAAACTCTGGTTCGATCTGCTAGTGCTTCCTGCACTAACAGAATCTT
>NW_027428673.1:0-1390 GCF_044706935.1 Curcuma longa
AGCCTTCCGCAAGTGCACGGAATGTCGTCAAGTAATAAAAAGATCGAATCCACAGGGACCGTGGAACTACTTACTAAATCTAGCACAAAAAGGTGGAGAGAATATAGATCATGAGTTGTGTGGGGGAGATGGGAGTGTTCTAAAGTGCTTTATCCTAGAAGGCAGAGAAAGGGATCGACTGTGACACTGATGGGTGAAGCGATCCTAGGATTTCGGACTCCTCAGAGAATGGATTAATCGACTTGGATCCTCTACCTTTCCTCAATAACTGTTCAATTGTAGGAATGTCAACCAAATTATCCAATTCAACCTCGTCAGGTATCCTCGAATTAAATCATTGGTGTTCTTACGTCACTCGTTATTGGTTTGAAACGGTTCTAGAAGCCCGGTTCAAGGTCTGCCCGTGTCACTCAGGCGCCCCGGAAATACTAAAAGAACCCTATCCACTGTCACTGGATATCCTTTTACAGATCTCTCCCCAATAACGAATGACCGCAAATTTCTAAGTCTATGCAGCGGAAAGCATCAAGTGTAAAACATTATAGAGATTCTAGATGTGATAACCAAAATATTTTAATCAAGTCTTAGTTAGATGTTTGAATCATAAACAAAGTACTTCAGCATAATGAGTTTGTAAAACCACATTAACAACTTGAAATTGACAATGCAACTAGAAGGTTTCCATTGCTAAAGTTCTGTCATGTCATCGTCATGTCATCAGCACACACATTCTCATCAGCCCTTCCCTGCTGCCTTCCATTGCTAGTGGCCTCTATGTGGTTCTGCAACATAAGGAAGAAGAACTATAAGCCGAGGCTTAGTAAATCCCTTTCCTAGTCACCAAAAACCGAACATCAAAGCAACATAACATATTCATAGAGACACATTGTTCTATTTGCAATAGAGTCATATGCATAATTCTGTTGTGCATGCATTTGGAAAACTTACTATCATAGTAGATGAAAATAACATCATTATCATTCTTTGGGATCCCGACTTGTACCCATTCATTTCTTGCGCGCCATTCCAAGTAATGCGAGGTTGCAAGTCTCGACTACCCGGTTGCTAGGTCTTTTGCCTTTCGACCTAGGGCCTTCTTTAGGTTGCCATCCCTTGGACCCCTTTCGGAATCCGGTACAAGTCATTCATAACAAAATAACTTAATGCATAATCTTTCATTTTCCATTATCATTGTAGGAGAACATTCATTATCATTTAAATCTACTAAGTAGATTCACAAGAATTCTTGAGCACCTTACATGGTCTAGCCAACCTCATAGTTTTGGAAACTTAGGTTAGGCTTAACCAATTGATACTCTAAGTTCTATTAATGTCTCCATTCTTTGGACCTCTTAATAGAGTTGGAACATTACCCAACCCTTTTGGTTAC
>NW_027428674.1:0-1666 GCF_044706935.1 Curcuma longa
TGTCACGTCCCGGGAAGCCGTCCGAAAAATTTCGGCAGCATCTCCCCTGTAACAATGACTATTCCCTAAATACATGCAAGTATACTCAGCCACAGGCGGCTGGAATAGGACAACTCGTCCAATCAATACACACAACACATATAACAGAATGCATATAAGGCCTACACGGCCACAATCACCAACTCATGCATGTAAAATCAAATCCGCAACAACATACGGAAAATCCACGTAGCAAAACATCGTAAAATCCGACAAAGCGAATAACCACTCACAAACCAACACAGATACAGTCCATAACACACTACAAGTCCAAAATACAACTGTAATGCAAATACCAACTAAGACAAACTCAGAATGTGAGATAGCAGCTGGCGACGAGTCTCCAAGCTCCAAAATACCTATCTGGTACCTGGGGAGAAAATCAAATAACCCCAGGGTCTGGGTAGTGAGCATTAGATACTCAGTGGGTACAGGAAAGAAGTGCATGTAAGGTACAATAACAGGAATAATATAAGAATCAAACTGAAATGAGCAGAATAGACTGAGTAAGAAATATACTACAGCTAACAGGTATCAGCATGGATCAGGGTATATCAACTAAACAGAATAGGTATAAATCCTACTGTACAACAGGTATAGAATAACCCACAGGTGTCATGAATCAAAGGTATATCATGGTATATCAAGAATAAGTCATACTGTGCAACAGATAAGGAAATCTACATGAATCATGTATGACATGGCATACAAGTGCAACAGTCATAGCAAGCAAGTGCAACAATCGTAAGCATATGATGAAAATAAAATAAATATCTATATCAACCTACCAACGGTGCATGTAAATACGTAGCAACCATAGCAACCAAAATATCCGTCACTGTCCGCACTCTACATTCCCCAGTCACCCCCATAGAGCAGTGAACTGAGGGACAAGACAGGACATACTGCCAGCTCCGACAACTGACCACTAAAGATAAGTGGGGAGGGGCAGTGTGGCAGGAGGGCAATGTAGCCAGTCCTGGTGCACCCAACTGTAGTACAACATCTTACCTGTGCATGGCACCACAACACGGTGCAGGTAAGATCCACCAACAGAAATATCTACAACTATCATGGATGTATGCTAATCATCCCAACATGTAATAGCTAAAGTCAATTAGCATGTTCAACAGAATCAACAGAGGTCGATATAAGTCCATGATATCAGAGTTAAGACTAATCTAATCATGGTAGATCAAATAAAGATCATGCAACAAGTATCAAGCAACAAATCATATGAGTATCAACATGATGAAAAATACAGATAGCATGGCATCGGTAGATCATCATAAGGTCAACAGTAGGTATCAAGCAAAGAGTATCAAATGTATCAACTAGATACTATCTCAAACAACAGGAATGGCAACAGGAGATCAACATAGCAATATAACATGCACTGAAAGAATGGACCTGTATTGACCAGATACAGGGTACCCACCTGGTATAACGCACGTCTGTCAACACCAGAACCCCCAGAAAATATACTCCAAGTATAATAGGACCAATCCAAGTCAAGGTCCTACAATAAACAACAACACAACATTTATATAATGATACCGTATTAAATTACAGTAATTAAATTCTATAATTTAATCCAACTCATCCATTAAACCTAACCCAAGGTTAA
>NW_027428675.1:0-5261 GCF_044706935.1 Curcuma longa
ACGTTCGAATGTTAACCACTATGGTAGTTCTATGCACTATATTACCCATTTGGGAGCATGTGTTTACTCAATTATTACATAGAAAGAAATTTTAAATTTATAGTAGATTTTAGCAAATATAAGTAACGGATCGCTTTGAGGTAAGAAGGGCAGTCGTTACATCCTTTCGGTGAGAATCTTCTCAATTTGTATTTCTCTTCTACTGATGATTCCTCAGATCAGATGATAATGCCAAAAGACTTGTTTGGATAGATGGTGAGACCATCCTTTGCCTGTGCAATTGCTCCATAGTTGTCACAGTAAACAGGTAATACTTCAACAATGGTTGGAATCATTACAAGTTCTGTGTTGAACTTTCTGATCCAAACTGCTTCCTTTGCTGTTTCACAAGTTGCAATGTATTCTGCCTTTGTGGTAGAATTGACAACAGTGTCTTGTTTAAAACTCTTCCAACTTATTGCGCCACCATTTAAAGTGAATATATATTTAGACTGTGACTTAGAATCATCCTTGTCTGTCTAAAAGCTGACATTAGTATATCCGCGTGTAACCATATCACCATTTTTATATACTAAGAACACATCCTTAGTTCTTCTCAAGTACTTAATGATTGTCTTGACAGCCGCCCAATGATCCATTCTTGGATCTGACTGATATCTACTCATGACACTCAAAGCAAATTGATACAACCGTAAAGCGATTGCTTTAGGACACCTCTCAAATATAACTTCAAACCCATCAGCCGATTATACTATAGAAAATTATTATTCACAGTTACTGTAATAAATTATTATTCATAGTTGTTATAGCATTGTTACTATAGCAAATCTTTAAAATACCTCAAACTCTAATTTTGAGGTTTAGAGTTCATCAATCAATCAATATACTCTATCAATCGAGAAATACTCATATTTCAGTCTTATCAAGGTTTAATTCTCATCTTGTCTAGTATCCAATTGACCTCAACCTACTAGGAATTTCTTTGCTCAGCATCCGATCAACCTTAATCTACCGAGACTTCTTGTTGACTAGCATCCAGTCAACTTTAACCTATCAGGATTTCATTATTGCCTAGTATCCAATCAATCTTAATCTATTGAGACTTCATTGTTACCTAGCATTTGGTCAATCTTGACCTGCTAGGACTTCATTGTTGTCTAGCATCTGATCAACTTTGACATGATGGGACTTCAATACTTACCTAACATCTGATCCTTCCTGACCTATTAGGGTTTTCATCTACATATCAAGTGGCTAATCCACTTGATCTTTATTCATCTGACACCAAGTGTCTGGTCCTTCATGACCCACTTGGACTTTTCTCTTGCCAACTCTCTTTTGGACTTCTAATCATCAAGTGTCTAGTCAACCGTGACCCACTTGAACTTTTCGTCTCCTGCCAACTCCCTATTGGACTTATAATCACCAAGTGTCTAGTCAACCATCACCCATTCAGACTTTCCATCTTGTTCCAACTCCCTATTGAACTTCCGATCACTAACAACCCTAGATTTGCTATGTGTCATGAGTAGAGTTGCAAATTGATTTAAATTTTATCGAAAACCCATGAAGAATTCAAACAAATGAAGTATAGGGGCCTCGAGTCATATTTTTCCAAGGGCTAATAGAAAAGTTGTTTAAACTGAGCTTTCGTGTCGTTCTTTTTGGGGTTTTCAAATGTAAATGGAGTTTTGGTGTTTTCAAATTAAATGCAATGCAAAATCAGTGAATAAATGAGGAAGGTAAATCACTAACCTAAAATGCAGCTATTAAAGCAAGGTATGAACTAAGCCCTAATTCAATCTTTATGAACTCACTAAGTTGATGGCAACAGTGAACAATTCCGAAACATGAATGTCATGCAAAGAAAACAAAACAATTGCAAGTTACTGAAATCAACAAACCAATTCCTTAAATGCAATGAAAGAGTTTAAACTAAGCTATCCTAAGTGATGCGTTCAAGAACAGATTGGCACGCGAGAGGGAATATGGCACGGAACAGTAACTTGGCACGGAATTAACTTAAGCATAGAACTGACCTAACTACACTAACATCTAACATTAGCCAAACAAATTGCATTCAAGATATTTAAAGGTTTGTAATCGAGCTATTCTGATACGAAACAGTAACGCGACCGAAGTATCAGAAGCTGAAATCAGACATTAAACACAAAATTGAAGCTAATGTAACTAGATTAGATCCAAAAACAACTAAACTATCATTAGGAATTAACAAACTCAAACAATTATGCGGTTGATAGCCTAAAATTGCAGAAGAATAGGAACAGGTAATCAAATGTTCAGAAACAGCTTAAACAAAGATAGAAAATGCATCCAGCCATTCTTCTTCCTCTTGTTTCTCCATAATTTGGTGTCAACAACTTGTCGAATCCAGCAATGTGGCTCAACAATCCCCTAGGAAACTTCAACTTGGTCTCTTGTGTGTTTTGCTCGCTGCCAGCACCCCGAATCGCCCGGAAAAACCCTCTCCAGCCAAAACAGCAAGCTGTGCAGTCACGTTTCAGATGACAAAACTGGATTTCCTGTCTTCAACATGCTCCGATCGGATTGATGATGATATAGGGAGGCTCCACAATCCTAGGAGAACCCCTCAAAGGAATCGCAACGTTGGATGGTGCTGCGGATGGCCGGAACACGCAAAAATAGGGATTTGGCCACCGATGAAACCCTAGTCGTCGCGCCTACTCTAGCTGCTGGAATATACCCAATCGGTCGGCTTCAGCTTCTTCAGTGGTCAAGGAATGCAATGGAGGAAGTTTGGGTGGACGGGGCTTTGCCTATTCGTACGTCGCTGAGCAGGGGAGGAGTCGCAGGGACGATGAACAGTGGTGCAGCCACTGTTCATCCCGTTTAATCTTGCTTTATATACTCTGATTAATCAAGCAATCTCAGCCCTTGATTTCTGATCCAACGGTGCAGCTCTGATCCGGGGTTTAGGGCAGCCTAGGGTTTGTGAAAAATTCAGGGATTTTGATCAAACTTGAGTTAAGTCATGTCCTCCATGTGGGCTTGATCAATTTAGAAAATTGGCTCGATTCAATCGCGATTGAGCTCGAGCTTGGTCCAATTTGAACCCTATAATCAATTAAAATCAATTAATGCAAAAATTTGCCGTTAAATCATGTAAATTATAATCAAACCTCAATTTATATAATATAGCACAAACATGATCAAATCAATTCATTATTCAATTTATTTTCACACAAAAACCCAAAAATGAATCGATTAAAATGCATACAAACCCTAACTCATCAATCACCAAGTATCCGATCAACTATAATCCACTTGGACTTTTCGTATCTTGTCAAGTATCTATTCAATCTTGACCTATTTGACTTTTCACGCAACCAACTTAACATATTTATTGATTGTCCAGTATCTAGTCAACCTTGACATACTCGACTTCTCACTTAACCAACTAACATATTGATCAAATATAAAAATCCTAACTCGAGTCAATTCGAGCTTAGTTAACCTAGTTAACCTTAACCTTGACCATAGGTCACTGCACCAACACCTTAACTTATCTAGACCTCCTCATTTCCTAACATCCAGTCAATCTTAACCTATCGAGACTTCACCATTATCTAACATCCGACCAACCTTAACCTACTAGAACTTCCCATATAGTGTCTTACATCCAATCAACCTTAACTTGTTAGAACTTCACTTGTCGTGCCTAATATCTAGTCCTCCATGACTTGTTAAAACTTCCCTCATTGTCAAGTGTCTGGTCAACCTTGACCCACTTGGACTTTACGTCTCATGCCAAGTGTCCGAGTCTTATGATCCACTTGGACTTTGCTTTTATCAACTCTCTATTAGACTTCCTACTATTAAATATTTATCAACCATGACTCACTAAGACTTCTCTTTCTACTTGTCGTCTCGCTCTCATCAATAACATATTAATCAAATATTGAAACTCAACTCGAGTCCACTCAAGCTTGGTCAATCAAGCTTGATCAACCAGTGATCAAAGGTTGATTGAACCAACAATCAGGACTATGGGCAAGAGTGTAGGTAGATCAAGAACCTCTTTGGGCTTGAAATTTGATGGATTGTAATAATAAGCTCTCCAACAATTCCATTTTATTTACATCTAGTTAATTAGAAAAACTCTCAAGTACAATGGATGAGTAAATGTTATTGTTGTAAGCCAATAATCATATCACTAGTCGATTGAATTCCACCTCCAGTATGTTGGGACCAACGATGTTGCTAGTAGAGGTGAATAGTGATTCATGATTTTGCTTCGATCGATTGTTCTCGTGTGATTGTCTACAAAGAGTTAAAATGTAGCAAAAAATAAAATAAACAAATTCACAAGCACAAATCGAGTTTATATGGTTCAGAATCTCAAGTTCTTACTCCACAGCCTAAAGTCCTAGCGATAACACCACTATGTCTTTTGTTTCTCGGATACCTTTCCAAGATAGAGAAACCTCTTACAATCTCTATTCTTATAAGCAATACACTAAGAATACAAATATGTGAATGCAAATACAATGAAAGTAAAAACTTTATGGGGATCTCACTTTGATTGCTTTCTTTTTACTTTGGATTGGCATTTGAAGGTCTAAAAATACAGCAACACTCCAACACCCCAAGAATAAGCATCTCAAATCTTTCACAAAACCCTTCTTTATAGGGTTGTTGTCATGATTGGAAACTACCTAACAGTTGATTGTTACCACCATCAGTCAATTGATCTTCTAGAATTCAAACATTGCACTTGCACAACAGCTCTTTCCAACTCAACATTGATTACAACATTCAATTGCTATTCACCATCAGTCAAGTGTTGCAGCTGAATTCAAAATATTTTGTTCATTACAACAATGCATGTCATTAGTCAATTGCTCATAGTGAGCAGTCGACTGATGATGATCAGTCGAGTTTCTGAATTAATCCAGAATTTTTTTGTTCACTGTAATAGTGTTATCAATGATTGTCCGCAAATCCCAAACTAGAGATTTAGGGGTCATTAGTCGATTACTACTCCCTATTAGTCAATTGATACTTCTATTTCAACTTTACCAAAGTTGAATTCTCGCATTGTCTAGTATCCGATTGACCTTAACATATTGGGACTTTCAGTGCCTAGAATTCGATCAACCTTTACCTATCGAACTTCTTTTACCTGAAATCAAATCAATATTGACTTCATCGTTACTTAGCATTCGATCAACTTTAACCTACAAAGACGTTACTGTTGGGATATATACCAGAATCCTAGC
>NW_027428676.1:0-4566 GCF_044706935.1 Curcuma longa
TCGCGGCAGGGAGAGAGCTCGCGTCGATCGCGAGTTTGGATGAGGAAGAAGAAGGTCGCGTGGCTTCGGTGGAATAAGGATCGCGGTTTCGTTGGGAAGAAGACAGTGTCGGCTTCAAATTCCTTAACGAATTTTAAAACCAAATATGACCATTAACCCAATAACTAATTGGGCTCTATTTGGGCTACCCAATAACCCATCCATTTAACCCAATAACCCTAAATTAAACCATAGGGTTAATCTAATCTATCTTAGGTTTAGAAAGATTCCTTTTAACCCCTTAAATAGGTTTATTTATAAATAAACCCCTACTACTAGGGATATTTACAAGAAATTGAATTCCCTAGAAGTTCTAGGTATTTTATATTTTTCCCACTAACAAAAATTTGGTCCCCAAATTTGTTATTTTCACACTATAGCGTAAAAATGACTATAGTAATATAACACGATATATCAACAGAGATTATCAAAGAAGGACAATACTGTATAACAGGTATAGGAGTCATATATCAATGATACTGTAAACAACAATGCCGTGTAATACAACAGCAAATGCATGGTAGCACCCACACAGGCAGTGCTAAAATGATATAATGATCGCACCCACATAGGCAGTGCGTAGCACCCACACAGGCAGTGCTATAGAATCGAGACTATAATATTAATGGATGGACAAGTCCGAGGTCCACCAACAGGCATCAAGCAACAAATAATAGAAGGTATCAACTAGGTAGATAACCTAGGTAAACTACCTAGTATCACTGCTAACTCAACCATATAGGTCAACTACAAGAAACCTAATACCATGTATCAGAGATCAATAATAAGATCAAGGTATCAGCATGTGTAACATAACTGAAACCATACCCAAAATAACCAATCTATCGGTTTGCTATGCTTCCTTTTGTGTGGTAGCATAGATACGACCAACCTCTGTGTAGGACAACTATTGTGTAGTTGGCTAAGCAATAGATGGATTCTGCTTTGTCAGAATCTGACTCGAAAATGCTGAAATGAAATATCATCTATAACCTCTCTGACTAAAACTGACTCTGAGATACTGAACGAGATATCAAACCTCTCTGACCAAAACTGATTACTGACCTCTCTGACTGAAACTAACTCTGAGACATCGTCTGTTGAATATAATAAAACAGATGTACTGTAAATAGATCTGTGCTGATGATAATCGCTGTTGTAACGGAATCGCTGAATAATGTATCTCTGGCTGTGGAGCTGCTAGTTTGGCTCAACAGACAGTGCATAGTAGATCAAAGGAGCAGCGGCCTTCTGCAGCCATCTCTAACATCAATAACCAAGCATCAACGCAAAGCCAGCAGCAGCACTCTGAACAGGCAAATTCAGCTACAGCACTAGTACACTAACAGATGCCGGCTGAGGAGGTCACTGCAACTGTAACTGGTAACTCCATACAAATCAAAACTCGGGCAAGAGCAGCTATGCAGAAATCCTTAGCCAGCAATGCCTCACCAATGGAATAGCAACCAATGGAACAAAAACCAATAGCACAACAACAAGATATCAGCAGGGGAAGGCATCATCATCTGCTGCAGTTTCAAAACTCAGAAGCAATGCTGTTAGGAAGATTTTAAAAGAGAAATCAATGATGGTGGATGAACTAAATCACAGAATTGGCACATCCATTTCAGCTGTTGGCATTATGCAAACATCTGCTGGAGGGCTGGATATGCAGTCACAAGGAAAAGATTTTGCAGACTACCGTATATCACAGCAGTATGGTCAGTAAATCAGCAATGGGACAGCATCAACCACCACCAAGCCTATGAAAATTTGCAGCTTGGAACATTATGGACTTCGGTGGGCTGCCATTGATCAAATACCATATAGCAGATTTTCTGGAGTTCACAACCCAATCAGATGATGTCGACGGCTGTAGATTTATTTAGATAAATGGTACCATCTTCTGTAAGCTCAATCGAGTTATGGTCAACAAGAAGCGGATGGAAACTGATCACAGGAGCTTTGCTGAGTTTTATCCTCCAAGTTGACTTTCTAAGATACAAACTGTTTCTTCATCATAAATTGAAATCACTTGGAATCCCTTTAGAACTTCAGTAATATAGAAATGGAATTAATCTATTCAGTTGAGGATTTCAAGAACTATATTTAGATAGAGCTCAAAGAACTTGAGCTACTCAGGTTTTCAAACATTCAGAAATCAATTTCCGAAAACAATCTGAAGACATTCAAAAAGAAATCTGATGGCTAACTTTTGGTTTTTAGATTTCAGTTGTCAAGTCTCTACGTCGTCAAATTTCAATATCAGGGGATCCACTTCAATCCTTTGAAAACCTACCAAGCACGGCTGAAATTCACCAATTCAGATGTGCATTTTCAAAATTCAGCTTCAGCAAAAACTCAAGGAATTGAAGCTGCCGAAGGAGTTTTAGAAATTCAGAACCTATGAGAGTCTTGCCTTGGCATTGAGGAATTAAATTTGATGAAAGATTTCATTTATCACTGCACTGGTTGGAATTTGAGTTCCAATAATGTTGATTAAAACATCTTCAACAATTTGGCATAAAAGAATAGGTTTTTTTTTACTGCAGCTTCAGGAATCAATTAGGCAAAAATTTGTTCACTCTGTAACCAAACCTGGTACACAGCAATCTGCTATACTTCATCAAAACTAGGTTTCAAAATTGCAGAAATTATGCAAAGAAATCAAATTCCAAAGAAATCCAAGCTAAAGAGATTCCTGCACTTCTGATTTGGCTCCATGGATTCTGTTTTTTTTTATCAAGTTCTTGTAAAGTTCAGAATTTACCAAAGCTTCAACCCATTTAGATGTGACAAATCAGAATCAATTCCAAACTAAACTCCAAATCTTATCTAGTTTGCAATCAGGTTGCTACAGATTACAACATCTTCCCATAATCTGCTTCATTTCCAATTAATCCATACACTATTTTGTATCATCCTTCCTCCTACATGGCATATCCCTCATGAACATTTGCTTCCAGTAGTTATAGCACCAGAGGTTGAAGCAATCAGAATTTCATAGTATTAATAATATTCTGGTACTTGTAGATTTGCAGATATATCAGAGGTATAAAACAATCAGTTTCCTAGCAACCCTTTCTACCATTCTGGACTACTTTCTGAGTTCAGATTTACAAGTTGAGGAACTTCGACAATGCAAAAACTAAAACATTATGTCCATAAACTCTGCCCAAGAAGTCCAGAAATGATCCAAGTCCTCAACTTTTGTTGCCTAAATTTCATTTTCAGCAGTTACAGTTCAAAGACAGTTCAGGCCTAAAGAACAAGGATTCTAATATGGGATGTAGTGTCATTTAGTACTGTGATAATCAGAGCCTCTCTTTTCTAACCAGAACTCTGTGGCTTCAGACTTTTTTTTTTAACTTCTCTGCCTCCATACAAGAACTATACTGGAATGTATCCGTAATGTTTTCTAACCACGATCGAGCCATCCACAGTTCAAAACCCCTGTGAAATAGAGTGAAACGTTCTTTGGCTAATTTAGCCAAAACCATATTTCAACTTTTGTCTATCAAAACAGTTGTGGATATACTCGGAGAAATCTCCTGAGTCTGGGAATTCTGCTCTCCAGTATCGTCTTCGGAGTTTTCCACAACGTGACAACCTGTTCACGAAGGTGGTACACTGCTAACCCGACCTTTTCTGTCTTAGTGCAAACGATATACACAAAGGTATTTGTCAGGCTCTCCAACCAAGAATGAGTAAACTGTGGGTCAGACTCCCCATGAAATAAAGTTAATCGGTCCTCAATCGACTTTGCCCATAATGGTAACCGGCTCAAATTCGCAGTCTTGCTAACTATAGCCGGCACCATCTCAATAAAAGGTATCTCCTAACTATGCATAATATGCTAGGTAGTCTCTAGCTCTACTGGAGTAATAGGTTGTCAGGTCGTTTTAATAATCGACCTCGTCCTCGGTTTATCAGAGTCATATAATAAAATGGTATCTGATATAACAACCAGTATAACTTTTCTAACAAATACAGAAATATACCAGAAATACTTACAGCTCTATTGCCTGGAGATCTTTTGTCGTGTCAGCTCCATCTCACAACCAGGATCGAGTAAATCGAAATCCGATAAACCCGATACAACGACGAATCCAGAAAACTATGGATCGTAAAACCATCAGATAGACCAAAATATGATCAATACCAAAAGTACTAATCTGTTCTGATACCAAATAAATTGGTATCAGATAAACTAAAATATAACGGTAAATCCATAAGGAACTAAGTAGAATCCCTAATACTAATATGACGAAAATCCTAAAACCTAATGCTTAGTCTAATATGAACCCTAAACCTAATGCAATGATAAATCCCGATGTGATGACAAATCCGAAATAAACCAAGGTCAAAATGGAACTCAAAGCTCCGATAAATCCAAAAATCCAATATGACTCAAAAGTAACCTAAATTGGATCCTAAATATGCTCTGATACCACTAAATTGTCATGACCCGGGAGACGATCGTCCGAAAATTTCGGCAGCATCTCCCCAGTAACTATGACAATTCCT
>NW_027428677.1:0-1035 GCF_044706935.1 Curcuma longa
AAATGTTATGTATTACACTCCCATAAAGGTTTAGGGTCTTATGTGGATTGAGTTAAACTAATACATGGACTCTTGCTACCTTGTGTAACCAAAAGGGTTGGGTAATGTTCCAATTCTAGTAAGAGGTTCAAAGAATGGAGAAACATTAATAGAACCTAGAGTATCAATTGGTTAAGCCTAACCTAAGATTTCAAAGCTACGAGGTTGGCTAGACCATGTAAGGTGCTCAAGGAATTGTGGTAAATCTACTTGATAGATTTAAATGATAATGAATGTTCTCCTATAATGATAAAGGAAAATGAAAGTATATGCATTAAGTTATTTTGTTATAAATGGCTTGTACCGGATCCCGAAAGGGGTCCAAGGGATGGCCACCTAAAGAAGGCCCTAGGTCGAAAGGCAAAAGACCTAGCAACCGAGTAGTCGAGACTTGCAACCTCGTACTATTTGGAATGGCGCGCAAGAAATGAATGGGTACAAGCCGGGGATCCCAAAGAATGATAAGAATGTTATTTTCATCTACTATGATAATAAAATTTTTCAAAGGCATGTTCATCAGTATTATGCATATGATTTTACCCTTAGGGTTATGGAACATACATGTGCTTATTGCAAGCAGAATAATGTGTCTCTATGAATATGCTATGATTGCTTTGATGATCGGATTTTGGTGAATAGGAAAGGGATTTACTAAGCCTCGGCTTATAGTTCTTCTTCCTTATGTTGCAGAGCCACATAGAAGTCACTAGCAATGGGAGGCAGCAGGGAAGGGCTGATGGGGATGTGTGTGATGATGACATGACAGAAGGTTTTTAGCAATGGAACCATTGTAGTTGCAAGTTACTTCCAAGTTGTTAATGTGGATTTACAAACTTGTTATGTTGAAATACTTTTGTTATGGTTCGAACATCTAGCTAAGCCATGCTTACAATATTTTGGTTATCACATCTAGAATCCTTATGATGTTTTACACTTTGTGCTTTCCGCTGCATAGTCTTAGGATTTTCTGGTTGTGATATTTATATGAATGAAAGA
>NW_027428678.1:0-2337 GCF_044706935.1 Curcuma longa
AAGTACATGTTTATATGTTTGTTGTATTACATGAAATGAAATGTGTAGGAACATAGCTATAGTATACGGTTTAACGTAGAACATAGAACATAGGAAGATGAAAGGAGTTTTTATAGATCCCTTGATGTTAATCGATCTCTGGATCGATTAGGGAAACTTGTAATCGATCACGAGATCGATTACAAGTACTAGAAATCGATCACATGATCGATTATTAGGCTTAATGAGGAAGGAATTTACGTAAATGAATCGATCACTGGATCGATTAAGGAGCGTAATCGATCACCTGATCGATTACAAAGCTCTCTGAAAAAGTCACTATATATGTAATCTTGTAATCGATCACTGGATCGATTACAAGTAAACGTAATCGATCTCCTGATCGATTAATAAGTTTAATGAGAAACGGATTTACGACACTTAATCGATCCATTGATCGATTAAGACATGTAATCGATCTCTTGATCGATTACAATGCTCTCTGGAAAGTTATATATAGGTAATCGATCTCTGGATCGATTAAAGTGAGTATTAATCGATCATTGGATTGATTAGCAGGCTTAAGGAGAAAGGGGTTATGATAAATAATCGATCATTCGATCGATTAGGGTAAAGAGTAATTGATCTTCTGATCGATTACATGACTTTCTGTGGAAAATAAGAAATTAGACAAAAACAACTAATCGATCACTGAATCGATTATTAGAAAGAGTAATCGATTTCTTAATCGATTATATGACATTCTGTGAAAAAGAAATTATAGAGTTCAATCGATCACTGGATCGATTACGTTGATTTCAAAGTATGGCCAAGTAAAGGAATAAGATGTTGGTTGGATTAGGATATTGAAATCTATGATCTAATATGATATGAGTGATAGCCCAAAACGATGCAAGAAGGATAAAAGATGTCTTATGATCCATGAAATATATGTGGGCATGTTTATGTAATGAAGCTTTACCCAATGCCATGATGCCATATTTTATGATGTTATGCTCAATGGCTCGATGCCATATTAAGATTATGTTCTAGGCGATATCATGGTAAAGAATAGTTACTATCAAAGATATGCTAACCATGATTTATGAACAATGAAGTTAGGGTTTAATTGATGATTAGACTTAACTAAGGGTTATGCATTGATGTATGGATTAGCATGATGGATTTAAGGTTAGGTTTCAACCAAGGTATGCTAGGTATGACAAATAGTAAAGGTTTAAGAGCCTTATGAATGCATGTATATACGATGAATAATGGAATGTTAAAGAACATTCACTATGAAAAGAAATGAATGCACGTATACATGATTAATGGTTAATGGAATGTTTAAAGAACATACACTATGAAAAGAAAAGAATGCATGTATGTTATGTATTTTACTTTAAATGAAATGCATGGCTTGTACCGGACCCTGAAGTACGTAAGTGAAGGTGGTCCAAGGGATGGGCTCCAATGCGCCCCTAGGTCAAAGTACGGGTGAAGATCGAGGTCGAAGGACGGGTGAAGACCTAGTTCCCTGAGTGGGTTTGGGATTAGCTACCTCGGATTACAAGGGATCCCTAGGTCGAAGGACGGAGGTGAAGACCTAGTATCCTAGTAGTTGAGAATTTGTTTTTCCCAGATCAACTAAGGATGCGCGCAAATGATGAATGAATGGGTACAAGTCGGGGACGCCCAACAATGTTAATGAAATGATTATGTTTAATTATTATATGATATGTTTCAAAACACATCGTAAAGGTGATGCACATGATTTAATGAAAGAAGAAACGATAATCATATGCTTATGAAATGCTAAGATGGATTAATGTTTATATGCTTGATTTAATGTTAAGGTTAATCAAGTATATGCTTTATGTAATGTTAACATGAATGCATGTTTTATGTGTTTTCGTTATGCTATGAATATTCATGCTTATATGACGATTGGATTTTGTGAGTAGGAAAGGAGCTTACTAAGCATTCGTGCTTATAGTCTTACTTTCTTATGTTGTAGATTCAATTAAAGGTTACTAAGGAATAGGAAGCAGCAAGAAGGCAAGTGTGTGTGTGGTAGTGACTTGGCAGAGAATGATCCTATTATCGTTTATTACCTTCTAGATTCTGAATCTAACACTTGCATGTATATGATTTACGGATAAGAATGATAGGTTAAGTTTTTATTAAATGGAATTAGAATACCCTGACATGCATGATTTACATTGGAGATAGAAAGGGTTGTTAGTAAAGTTTTCTATTGCATATGAATACACAGTACATGTATGAAAGGTTTAAGTTCCGCTGCAATACTCATGATTCATATGCATAAATGTATGCAAGAAAAGAAAACGTAGCGTT
>NW_027428679.1:0-26181 GCF_044706935.1 Curcuma longa
GTAACAATGGACTTTCCCTGAATACATACACATATATAAGGCCCACACGGCCAATCCATAACAGGCTATGGATTATATATATATAAAATAGAAATGACAATGTGACCCACACGGTCACTAACACATCCTACTATAATATCACAACCACGCATGTATATATCAAATCCGAACAAAATCCGATAAACAACTCGAAATGGAAAACAAATGTCGACTCAGCGGAAAACAGATACTCAAGTGGAAAACATGACAAGAAATCTAATAAGTCGAATACATGTATGCGTAATAGTAAATAAACCAAAAACTCAAGGTTCGGGACTAGCAGTGCAGCTCTCCAGACGGCATCAACCTGAAATACAATACAGGTAAACGGGGTGAGTTCCAAAAGAAACTCAGCGGGTATCTAGCAGATATGTGTATAAAAGCTATCAACAGTAATAACATGCTGTACAGTCTACTGGAAGGTAAATAAGGTAGAAAACTGAATAACAGTAGATCTGTACATACCAGAGTCCGATAAACAATAGTAAGGTGAAAGGAAAATCCCCAAACCAACACATAGGTATCCTGTGCATGCATGTCATCCAAGTGCATCAAACAAGTGCAACAATCACAAACAAATGCAATAGTGCAGTATGCACATGGTGCAATGCATGTCCTGGTCACCCCTGACGCCAGTCAGATCAGTCACCCCTCTAGCGGCGAGGTCGCGTGGGAGCCAAAACCCGTCAGAGTACTCATCCACAGTGGTGAAGTCGAGTGGGTAGGGCTGTGACCTCTGTGCACTCTGCCGTCACTGCTCCTGCGTGACCGAGTGGACAGGATGTCCTCAAGGTGTACACCTATCCTGGTACCCAAATCATAAGTGGGCGAGCAAGCTCTCATCTCCTGGTCACAATGACAGAGGAGGGATCCCTGTATGCTACCACGCTACGAAACCACTATCCTGGGTGGCCTAGCGGAGCTCCTGTCAGGGCAAGTATGCACCAATCTAAAGGTTCCACTAACCCATGAGTGGATTGTGTGTGTAAATCATACACAAGCGACGGACTCACACCTGTGCTGCTATAATAGGAGCGACTCGACTAAAATAGGAACAGGATGCCAATAATCGCTAGGCATGCAATTACACACACCCTTTGATTGGTAGCCCGCATGTAACTGACGCCGGACTCAACAACAATGGAATCCCGCACGTCAGTTATGCAATATATGCAAGCATGATGTATGACACTAGTCCATGCAGCATATATCCAAATGCATATCCATCAGTATGATCCATGCACCACCTATCCATCTACAAGTCCATGTCATATGCTCCCATAATCAGAATGGTATAAGGTCTCACGTCTAGCATAAATACCGATACAGAGTAAGATAAACCAGACTAAAGCATATGAACAGGTATCAGGTGGTATCAAAAATCCATAAGTATCAGATATCTAAACATGGCAAAGGTATCAGATGATATCAAGAGAAAGAATAACTGATAACCAGAATATAAGCATGTGTAATCTGATAACAAAGTCAGATCCAAGCAGCATGTATAGTCCAAATGAGCAGAAACATAATTACTGGAAGCTAGCAATTTACACATATCTGTAAAGACCTATCTATAAGGATAAGTCAAGGTACCCGCCTGCCAAGATAGGTTGCGTGTAATCTCAGAGAAATCCGATATCCGCAACCAATCAAGGTCCTGAAAAATAATCACCTTTACTAACCTCTCAATATATGTAATAAATCTCTAACCACATCTTAAGGTTAGTTTAATTCTAATTAACTTAGATCTAGAATTAACCCTAGCTTTTAACAAATTCCAAACATCCAAATACAATAACTAATAAACTTACTTCAGATTCCTCCCGTGGCCAATTTGCTCACTCAGCTTCTCACACCCAACTCCAATCAAGAGTTGATCACCGTTTCTAAATTCCTGCTCAAACACCAAACAGGACCACAACAATACCAACATCACAATCAACCATCACCAAATCGGATGCATCATCCTAGATTATTCAACTCAACCTTAGCTCCCCTACTTCAACCTTCAGCTCAGACAATTCCCCTACAATCAGATCCTCCAGATCAGGGTCACTACCCACTAACTCCGATCAAGCAAAATGATGCCTCCTGCCGAATCAACATCCCAGATCTGAAATCACCATCAAACCAGGCAAGAACTCAAATCACAATCTGATGGAGCTTACCTTCGTTTCTTGTTTCCTCAGCTCCGATTCGCCTTTGCCACTAAATCGCCACAGCCCCCGTTCTAGCCACCAACCAAATCGGGTATCAGCTCCTCAAATCCACAAATCCTATAAATCGAAGCTCGACAACTCAAGAACTCAAGAGATCGAGCTTACCAGTCGATTCCCCTTCAGATCTGAGTTCCTAAGGAGAATCGCTGCTACTTGAACCGCTTACAGCTTCTCAGTGGCGGTAGAAGAATCGATAGTCAAAATCCCAGTCGACGCTCCGTGCGGCGTCGGCTTCGGTTCGCGATCGGGAAGGAGACGAGGGAACAGCAGAAGGGCTCACGAGGCTGGCGTCGCGGCGGACCGGCGTGGGGAAACGAGAGCGCTCGCTCCGCTTCTCAGGGCTCTCGCGGCAGCTGCTCGGCGAAGAGGAAGAAGAAGAGAGGAGCTCGCGCGGCATCGCTGAACGATCGAAGAGGAGGCGGCGATCGCGGTCGACGGGCAACGAGAGGCGGAGGTGGTTACTGAAGGGTTTTAATCCTCTCTTAACGGGTCGAGCCAGCCCAAACCCCACTGAACCCAACCCGAACTCAAGTCAAATCAACCAACCTTGATGAACCAAACCAAACCCTAAACCGGTACTGTAGCAATAAACCGGTTTATTTTTGGTTCACTTGGTTCAGGGGTCAAACGACCTCCGATTTGGTCCAAACAAGTTTCGTTTGGTTCGTCTTCGCGAGACGAATTTGTTCGTACCATAATAAAATTTTTCGGTATCTTACATTCTCCCCCACTAATAAAAATTTGGTCCCCAAATTTTCGTTATTTCGAACAGCCTATACTAACAACAAATATGTAGTATATATATGCTGAATGGGGAAATGACATGATACCAACTCACATACCTCAGGTAAACAAGTGGGGATATCGAGCTCGCATCGTATCCTCAAGCTCCCAGGTAGCCTCCTCGTCGGTGTGATGCTGCCATCCGACTTTGACAAGTCGGACCGTCTTGTTCCGCAACCGACGCTCCTGGTGATCCAAAATCCGTACTGGTACCTCCTCGTATGTAGCATCCGGCTGAATAAGACTGATACATCAGACAGAATATGTGCCGGATCCGGTACATACCTACGCAATATGGATACATAACTATATCATGAACTCCAGTCAATGATGGTGGTAGAGCTAGACGGTAAATACATACCTACGCAACATGGATACATGGAATACATCATGAACTCCGGCCAATGATGGTGGTAGAGCTAAACGGTAAGCCACTGCTCCAACTCTCTCCAAGATCTGGAAAGGTCCAATATAACGCGGAGCTAGCTTACCTCGGAGGCCAAATCTCTTCACCCCTTTCGTGGGTGAAACTCTCAGAAAAACATGGTCACCAGTAGAGAACTCCAATGGTCGTCGTCGCCGGTCAGCATAACTCTTCTGGCGATCCTGTGCCTCTGACATCCTACGTCTGATAATACGGACCAACTCTGCCTCGTGCTGAGCTCTCTGGGGTCCAAGCAGCTGGGCCTCACCAACCTCCTCCCAAAGTGTGGGTGTCCGACAAGGCCTACCATACAACGCCTCAAACGGTGCCATCTGTATAGCCGAATGATAGCTGTTGTTGTAGGCGAACTCTACTAACGGTAAATGATCCTCCCAACTGCCCCCAAAATCCATAACACATGATCTCAGCAAATCCTCCAAAGTCTGTATGGTCCGCTCAGACTGTCCATCTGTCTGTGGATGGAACGCTGTACTAAATCGGAGCTGCGTGCCCATGGCCTGCTGCAGACTCTGCCAGAACCGGGACGTAAACCGGGGATCTCTATCTGATATGATACTCAATGGAATCCCATGCAGTCTAATAATCTCACGGCAATATAGCTCTGCCAAACGATCCAGAGAATCAGTCTTCCGGATCGCTAAGAAATGTGCGGATTTGGTTAATCGATCAACGATCACCCAAATCGCGTCATGGCCTCGTCGTGTCCTCGGCAATCCCACCACAAAATCCATAGTGATATGATCCCATTTCCACTCAGGAATGGGTATCCTCTGTAATAATCCAGCCGGTCTCTGATGTTCAGCCTTCACTTGCTGACACACAAGACATCTAGCTACAAAATCCGCGATGTCTTTCTTCATGCCATTCCACCAATAGGCCCGCCTCAAGTCTCGGTACATACGGGTCCCGCCTGGGTGGATAGCAAAACGAGAGCGATGAGCCTCCTGAAGTAACTCCTCTCTGACTGGGTGAGACTCAGGAACACATAATCTCCCTCTGAAATATATCACACCCTCATCATCTCGGGTAAACTCAGTCTGCTGTCCGGAGGATATCTGACTGCTAATAAACTGCAGGTGCTGATCACCAGCCTGAGCCTCTCGGATCCTCGTCCTGATCGAAGACTGAGCAACCATAGTAACAAGAATACCCTGCTCTGTCTGTCTCTGCTCCTCGAGGCCCAACTCAGAAAATCCCTGAACCAAATCTGTGACCAATACTCTGTGACAAGCCAAAGTCCCTCTGGACTTCCTGCTAAGTGCATCAGCAACCACATTGGCTTTCCCTGGATGGTAGCCAATGGTGCAGTCATAATCCTTCAGGAACTCCATCCACCTCCTCTGTCGCAGGTTGAGTTCCTTCTGGGTGAACAAATATTTGAGACTCTTATGATCGGTAAGAATCTCAAATGTAATACCGTATAAATGGTGTCGCCAGATCTTCAAAGCAAAAATGATGGCGGCTAGCTCTAAATCATGTACTGGATAATTCTTCTCATGCTCCTTCAGCTGACGAGAAGCATAAGAGACTACCCGACCATGCTGCATTAACACAGCACCCAAACCCTGATGAGAAGCATCTGTGTATAGTACAAAACCATCCTCTCCGGAGGGTAATACTAGTATGGGTGCTGTCACCAATCTCCGCTTCAGCTCCTGAAAGCTGGTCTCACACTCCTCAGTCCATGCAAACTTCACGCCTTTCCGAGTAAGACGTGTCAGTGGCATCGCAATGCGGGAGAAATCCTCAACAAATCGTCTGTAATATCCCGCTAAGCCCAGGAAACTGCGAACCTCCTGAACTGACTTCGGCTGCTCCCAACTGGTAACAGCCTCGATCTTCTGAGGGTCTACTGAAATACCTTCGCTAGAAACCACATGTCCCAGAAAACCAACTGACGATAACCAGAATGCACATTTGCTAAACTTCGCATATAAACTGTGTCGTCTGAGAGTCTCTAAAACTATGCGAAGATGCTGTGCATGTTCCTCTTCGGAACGTGAATAGATCAAGATGTCATCAATGAAGACGATAACAAACTGGTCTAAATACTCCAGAAAAATGCGGTTCATCAAATCCATAAATACCGCTGGAGCATTAGTAAGCCCAAACGGCATTACCAAGAACTCATAATGTCCGTATCTAGTACGGAATGCCGTCTTCTGAATATCGGAATCTCTGACTCTCAACTGATGATATCCGGATCTCAGATCAATCTTAGAATACACTGATGTACCTCTGAGCTGATCAAACAAATCCTCTATCCGTGGTAAAGGGTACTTGTTTCTGATGGTCACTGCATTCAGCTGTCTGTAATCTATGCATAACCTCAGAGTACCATCTTTCTTTCTGACAAACAACACCGGAGCACCCCACGGTGAAACACTCGGTCTGATAAAACCCCGATCTAATAACTCTTGGAGCTGGACTTTTAGTTCGTCCAACTCCTTCGGAGCCATACGATATGGAGCTTTCGATGTCGGTGCGGTCCCCGGAATCAGCTCAATAGTAAACTCCACTTGCCTTTTGGGAGGCAAACCTGGTAGCTCATCTGGAAATACATCCGGATACTCTCGAACTACTGGTACGTCTGAGAGCTGAGAGCTACTGCTACTGTCACCACTGATCATGGATAAAAGAAAACCCTGACAGCCATGTGACAGAAGCCTTTGTGCCTGAATCGCAGAAATCGTGGATACACCGTTACCTCTGATGCCAGTGAAATCCCACGAAGGTTGGTTAGGAGGTCGGAAAGTAACCACCTTCGTCTGGCAATCAACTGTGGCATTATACGCCGTCAACAAATCCATGCCAAGTATGATGTCGAACTCGATCATGTCGAGTACTAACAGGTCAACAGTCAATACCATATTACCAAAGTCTAGTGGGCATCCCCTAACCTCCTGAGTAACCTCCAATCTATCTCCAGAAGGCAGGGATACTGTCAACTGCTGCTGCCTAATAGTAGGTAGTCTACCAATCTCTCTCATAAAAATACGAGATATAAAAGAATGAGAACTACCTGTATCTACTAGCATATCAGCAGTAAATGCGTATAAAGAAATCGTACCGCGTATGACCGATCCGTCGGCCCGCTGCGCGTCCTCCCGAGTAACAGCGTAGACACGTCCAGAAACTCAGCGGGTATCTAGCAGATATGTGTATAAAGCTATCAACAGTAATAACATGCTGTACAGTCTACTGGAAGGTAAATAAGGTAGAAAACTGAATAACAGTAGATCTGTACATACCAGAGTCCGATAAACAATAGTAAGGTGAAAGGAAATCCCCAAACCAACACATAGGTATCCTGTGCATGCATGTCATCCAAGTGCATCAAACAAGTGCAGCAATCACAAACAAATGCAATAGTGCAGTATGCACATGGTGCAATGCATGTCCTGGTCACCCCTGACGCCAGTCGGATCAGTCACCCCTCTAGCGGTGAGGTCGCGTGGGAGCCAAAACCCGTCAGAGTACTCATCCGCAGTGGTGAAGTCGAGTGGGTAGGGCTGTGACCTCTGTGCACTCTGCCGTCACCGCTCCTGCGAGACCGAGTGGACAGGATGTCCTCAAGGTGTACACCTATCCTGGTACCCAAATCATAAGTGGGCGAGCAAGCTCTCATCTCCTGGTCACAATGACAGAGGAGGAATCCCTGTATGCTACCACGCTACGAAACCACTATCCTGGGTGGCCTAGCGGAAGCTCCTGTCAGGGCAAGTATGCACCAATCTAAAGGTTCCACTAACCCATGAGTGGAGTGTGTGTGTAAATCATACACAAGCGACGGACTCACACCTGTGCTGCTATAATAGGAGCGACTCAACTAAAATAGGAACAGGACGCCAATAATCGCTAAGCATGCAATTACCCACACCCTTTGATTGGTAGCCCGCATGTAACTGACGCCGGACTCAACAACAATGGAATCCCGCACGTCAGTTATGCAATATATGCAAGCATGATGTATGACACTAGTCCATGCAGCATATATCCAAATGTATATCCATCAGTATGATCCATGCACCACCTATCCATCTACAAGTCCATGTCATATGCTCCCATAATCAGAATGGTATAGAGTCTCACGTCTAGCATAAATACTGATACAGAGTAAAATAAACCAGACTATAGCATATGAACTAAGTATCAGGTGGTATCAAAGAAATCCATAAGTATCAGATATCTAAACATGGCAAAGGTATCAGATGATATCCGGAGAAAGACATAACTGATAACCAGAATATAAGCATGTGTAACTGATAACAAAGTCAGATCCAAGCAGCATGTATAGTCCAAATGAGCAGAAACATAATTACTGGAATCTAGCAATTTACACATATCTGTAAAACCTATCTATAAAAGATGAGTCAATGTACCCGCCTGCCAAGATAGGTTGCGTGTAATCTCAGAGAAATCCGATATCCGCAACCAATCAAGGTCCTGAAAATAATCACCTTTACTAACCTCTCAATATATGTAATAAATCTCTAACCACATCTTAAGGTTAGTTTAACTTTAATTAACTTAGATCTAGAATTAACCCTAGCTTTTAACAAATTCCAAACATCCAAATACAATACTAATAAACTTACTTCAGATTCCTCCCGTGGCCAATTTGCTCACTCAGCTTCTCACACCCAACTCCAATCAAGAGTTGATCACCGTTTCTCAATTCCAGCTCAAACACCAAACAGGACCACAACAATACCAACATCACAATCAACCATGCTAAAGAAGATCTAGAACTAGATTAGCAACTCCTTACCTTAGCTCCCGTACTTCAACCTTCAGCTCAGATCCAATTCCAACCTACAATCAGATCCTCCAGATCAGGGTCACTACCACTAACTCCGATCAAGCAAAATGATGCCTCCTGCTCAGCCGATCAAAACATCCCAGATCTGAAATCACCATTAAACCAGGCAAGAACTCAAATCACAATTTGATGGAGCTTACCTTCGTTTCTTGTTTCCTCAGCTCCGATTCGCCTTTGCCACTGTCCGTTTTGATCGCCACAGCCCCCGTTCTAGCCACCAACCAAATCGGGTATCAGCTCCTCAAATCCACAAATCCTATAAATCGAAACTCAAGAACTCAAGAGATCGGAGCTTACCAGTCGATTCTCCCTCAGATCCGAGTTCCTATCCCCTCCGATCGCTGCTACTTGAACCGCTTACAGCTTCTCCCTGCGGTAGAAGAATCGATAGTCAAAATCCCAGTCGACGCTCCGTTCCTAGATCCGGACAGCAACTCAATCTCGCACCGGAGAAGAAGAAGACGGTGGAAAGCGTCGGCTTCGGTTCGCGATCGGGAAGGAGACGAGGGACAGCAGAAGGGCTCACGAGGACTGGCGCCGCGGCGGCACCGGCGTGGGGAAATCGGAGAAAGCAGTGGATCTCAGGTCTCTCGCGGCAGCTGCTCGGCGAAGAGGAAGAAGAAGAGAGGAGATCGGCGACTGCAGCTCACGATCGGAGAACTCGCGCGGCGTCGGGTCGACGGCAGCAACGAGCTCGCGGAGGAGGGATCTCGAATGGGGATCGGGCGGAGAAGCCTTAAATCCCAACCTATCTGGTCGAGCCAGCCCAAACCCCACTGAACCCAACCCGAACTCAAGTCAAATCAACCGAACTTGACCGAACCCAAACCAAACCCTAAACCGGTACTGTAGCAATTCGAGTCGAGTTTTGGTTCGCTTGGTTCAGGGGTCAAACGACCTCCGATTTGGTCTAAACAAATTTCGTTTGGTTCGTCTTCGCGAGACGAATCTTTTCGTATTTATTTTGAAATTTTCCGGTATCTTATACTGCTGATGCATATGGTATTCGAGACATCTCCATTCTCTTCACTTCGTTGCTAGGACTCATACTTGATGATAACTTGAAAATAATAAGAATAGGGGTAGAAATTGGCTTACAATCTTGTATATTATAGCATTGTAAGATTTTCTTCAAATAGTTCCTTTGGGAAAGCCAAATCTTCCTATAATTTCAGTCTCGATGAACTTGCATATTTAGAATCTTGTTTGCTCGTCCCAAGCCCTTTATTTCAAATTCCCTAACCAATTGAGGCTACAAGTTTGTATTAGGATCATTGTTCAGGCCTGCAATCAACATGTCATCAACATCCAACAATCAGATAATAAAAGCATTATTACCAAAACTCTTATAATAAGCACAAGGATCTGAGCTCAATCTGTTGTATTCAAGGCTTATGATGGAGTCAAATCTCTTATGCCAACATCTCAGTGTCTATTTGAGGCCATATAGAGATTTGTTCAACCTACAAACCAAGTTATGTTTTCCTCTTTCTCTAAAATCTTCTGGTTGAAGCATATAAATCTCTTCTTCAAGTTCTCCATGAAGAAATACAATTTTCACATTTAATTGTTATAATTGTAAGTCCAAATGTATTGTCAGGACTATTCGAATTATTGTGAGTCGAACTATCGGAGAAAATATTTCATTAAAGTCAATACCTTCTTTCTGAGCATCCTTTGACCACCAATCTCACATGATACCGCTCCTTTAATCTTATAGACCCATCTATTACCAATGACTTTTCTTCCAAGTGGTAGTGAAACAAGCTCTCAAGTCTTGTTCCTATGTAGAGCTTCAATTTCTTCTTGCATTGCTGTCATCCATAGCAATACATCTTAACTATTTATTGTTTCTTAGTCATCAAGCATTTAAGATTACAAAAGTGACTTTATTATAATTGACAAGCATTTTGTTCAGTTTTAACTCATCCTATGTTGAACTAGTCAATTACCACTATTCCTAATCAATTATTAGGATTGAATGATCCAGCTAGAGGAACGCCCCAATTGTAAATCTACAAGTGTGATTCTCAACTACTATTGCTATCGATAGCAAGGTCACATACATAATTAGCATAGTGAAAATAAAATAAATATGCAATCACATTTACAATCACTAACACGTGGCATTTACTATGATTTGATAATTTGTCAAACTTTTACTTCATGACTTATGATTTACCAATGGATCACTATAAAAAAAAATTACTATTTTTCTCCTTTTCAGGACTTTCAAAAAAAATCTCTTAAAAACAACCTTATTGTCATCAGTTGACTACTCAATCAAGATTTGATTATTATCGCACAATAACAACTCCTTTATGCTTTCCACATTAATAAATAGTTTTACTAGCAGTTGACTATTGATATTAGTCGACTACCCAATCAACTCAACCTCAAACAAAATAATTCTATTCACAAGATTCATAGACCCAATCAACTTATTTCCATATCAATCAACTGCCCACAAATCTCAAAAAAAAAAAATTGTTCGTAGGATCCTTAGACACAATCAACTATTTTCATATCAATCGATTGCTCAAATCATAAATCTCAAAATGCCTTAGGGTATTAGGTTTCCCAACCATTAGTCATCTGATTGTCTTAGACGGGTTCTATGAAGGCCTATTTGCTTCTCCTTATGGCAGAGTAAAATTAGAAACATATTCTGAGTTGTCAGTATTTGAGAAAAATTGCAAAGTAGTTTGCAACAAAATACCCTCACTCAACTTTTCTTTACAGAATCTAAACCACCTTCTTGAGTAGAGGCATCTACATGATTCATTATTTCGGTGCATTTGAACTGTCCATAAGTTTCTACACGTCCAACACGCATTACACCATCTCAAGACACCTTCTCTATTTTAACTACACAGTACATTACATTACATTACATTACATCACATCTCAAGGCACAAGGCACCTCTATTTTAAACATCTTTAATTGATTAGTAGAACAGCAACCCTCATTTATTCCTGGGACAACATATCTATGACCAAGAAGTTCCGCTAATTATCCACAGCATCCTGACCCTGAGGTATGAACAGTGATAGGTCCAGCTCGCTGTAGGTCGTCGAATAGCTTCGTCAAAATTGCTGATTTGTTCATCTCTCCCAGAGCCTAAGAACAATTATGCAGTTAGACACGCTTAAATGTCCTTTGCTACAAAACACCTGCATCAATAAGTTTAAACTAAATTACAAGTCCAGGAGTCCTTCCCTTGATTGATTTATTTATTTTTATAATCTAGGTGTTCAGGTTTCGCCCGACAAATTCTAAACTTTGTCCCTTGATTTGTTTTGTACTATGAGGTAATCCGGAGCACAGCTTATGCATACTAAGTTGTGCATAAACTGTGCTCCGTATTATATCCGATCTAGGCAAGACCTCAAACTTTTAATTGGAGTGAAGGATTATGGCAATCAAACTAAAGAAACAGGCCTCCATAGACATGGACACTTAGCAATCCCTCGATATTCAATTAACAATAAAATTAGACAATAGAAATATGATATCGGTGTTTAAACAAAGAGTAGAAGATACAACTGGATAATTCAAAAATTAGTCGAAACTTCACGTATTTTCCAAAGATATTACAACTATTGAGCTATACTGTACCTTTAGAAGTCCTTCAAATAACTCGGTCACATTTTCTCCTGTTTTTGCACTGCTCTCATAAAACAAAAAGTCATGTTGATTTGCGAATGCCATCCCTTCTTCTCTTGTAACCATCCTAGAACTCTCCTGGTGCATGTAAATTTAACTGATAAAAATCAAAGAGCGTATATCTAATATAATCTGTGCATGGATACTATGAAGCTTTGATAACAGAAGACAAGTTATTTCTCATACATCATGTTAAAATGTTTAAGAAAACTAAGATGTATGAACTAATATCAGAGAGAACACACTTCCTTTCCCAAGGAATCTTTCTCTAGAATTGAGCCATTTTAACAAAAGGATACTTTATGAAAGATATAACTATAATCATCACTGATCTTGCAGTTTAGTCACTACAGGCGAGTGACTTGAGTTTCTTTACAATATTAACAAGGAACAACTTTCCCAACCAGTGGGAAGCAGAGCTGCTAGTCCACGTGATCAGCAAATCTGAATCCATGCGCATTATCACCAAAGCAGCCAAATTTATTATGTCCTTTTGCACAAAAGGATAGGATGGCCTTCTCCCTTATTGTTCAAATCATTCCTACTAAAGTTGTGATCCCTCCTCTTGAGCTCTCCTCTTGAGATCCCTCCCTCTCTAAAACGTTTCAAGGTTTTGAAAGTTTATTAGAACTCAAAATTTTGAGTGCTCTCATATCAAGTCAAAGGTCGTGGTATTTTGGAAGAGGATTATTGACAAACCATAAGCTTCTAGTGGGGCAATATCATCCTAAGAGAAAAAGTATAAGTTCAGTATAAGGGCGAGTTGACATCCGAAGGGATGACTAGACAACCGACAATATTGAGTGAGGATGGTACCAAAAGGGGTATGTCTACTTACATAAAAGGGGTATTTTAACAACTAATGGTAGAGTCATTGATAACAATCATCCTAAGGGGTGAGTCAATTCACAAAAAAGGATGCCTCCACAATCAAAGAATGTCAAAGTTAAAGTGATGCAATCCACGTTGTCATATTGATGCCTCTCTGGTTTAAGTCATTGAATTATCAACAAGTAGTCTGATTGGACCTAAACCAATTGGATTAATTTTGATAGATTTCATTCAAAAATTACTCATCAAAGAGCCTAGGTAACCCTCTTCGGCCTATATGTAGATATTGATGATATAGGACTATACATTTAGACCCCTGCATTACATATATTTTACATTGACTTAATTAATCCATAACACTTTCCCTCAAGCAGATTTGGATACATTATATAAATAAAGCTACAAATATATTCAATTATAGAGTCTTTTAGGACTTGGTCAATAAATCTATTAACTGGTTGTTAGAACTATCAAAAAAGTGATATCTTATTAAATCACATTTTCACTTTAAGATCATAACTCTATATTCTATCTCTACTCTTAACCTCGCTACTATTGTCTATCTATAAGGGAACTTGAGAGTATCTCACGAACTGAAGATAGTCAGATATCTTTCCTTGAAGCACTTTTCAAGTAAAATAGGAATCTCATAGTTGTTGCCCAATGACCATGACAAAGACTTTTTTAAAAATATATAATATACCAAAAGCAAATAAGATGTTAGGTCTACAGACTGTGAGATAATCTAGTTAGTTTTCTTAGTAGTTTTTTTGTATTTTACTAGTTCATGTAGAGGTTCACCTGTGATGATACTAATCTGATATTAGAATCCATGAGAGTATATATCTGTTGGTATAAGGAATATTAGTCTGTCCCTAGAATTTCGATGTTTGACAATACATCTAAGTCTGGTTTGTTTGACCAAGGGTTGATCCAAACAGGACCTAATATTTGGATGTGAGTGGCGTCTAGCCAAGTAAAAGTTGACCAAAAAACCAGCAAGAAGTCCTAGTCGGTTAAACTGGGCAAGGAGAAGTCCTAGTTGAGACTAGACAGGGAAAGTCCTAGTTGGAGGCTAAGCAGGGAAAGTCCTAGCAGGAGACTAGGCAGGGGAAATCCTGATCTGGAAGATTGGACAAGGAAGACATGGTTTGGAGAACTGGACAAGGAAGTCCTGATCTGGAGGATTGGACAAGGAAGTCCTGACTGGAGGTTGAGCAAGGGAAAGTCCAAATATATCAAGGATGACCGGATGTATGGCAGGTGAGAAGTCTAACCTATGGAAGTAACTAGTCCAAATTAGAGGTTAGACAAGGGAAAATCCAAACAGAATGTTTGACAGGTGGGAAGTCTACCTATGGAAGTGACTAGTCCTAACTGGAAGTTAAGCACGAGTAAGTCAGTATGTTAGACCTACAGGGTAAGGCTCAGGTAAACCTAGTAGGCCAGACGGACTACAGATAAGCTTAGGTTGTTTGTTTGTATGCTAATCTTGTAGGGACCAGGAGCTGGAAGCAAGATGAAGCACAAGAGGAGCAAACAGAAGCAGCCGAACCAAGTCCGGGATCAACTCAAGACAAATCCGAGTTGATTGGATCCGGGCGCCCGGATGTTACTCGAGGCGCCCGGACAGTTCAAGCGCCCCTGGATGGTCCAGACGCCCGGATCAAGAAGAATCGACCCTAATAAAGACCGAAGAGATCGGATCGGATCTAGGCGCGCAGATAAGAATTTAGGCGCTCAGAAAAGTCTTTATAAGAGCCTCAATGTGCACCCCAAGGGAGATCATTAATTCTCATATGTCTTCATCCTGCGGTGCTGTTGAATGCGAACGAAGCCAAGATCGTGCAATCGGGGAAGCTCTAGGAAGGATGCGCTACGCTCAAGACTTCTGGATTGGCCACTACACAAACGTTTGATTTAATCTTTCTTAAGTCTTACTTTTGTATTTCATTGTTATTATTTGGACTGTAAGACGAATTTCTTCGCCTTCGGACAAAGGTCCAGAAAGGAGATTATTAGTGGACGGGTGTCTTCCCGTACATAGGCCTTGGACGTACAAATCCTGAGGGGTTAGGAACCAAGTAAATCCGCGAGTCTTCTTGTTTTTCTAATATCCGCTGTCAGTTTTTATGTTAGTAACGAACGAACAAACAAAAACAATAAGCGCTATTCACCCCCCTCTAGTGCGCCCACCAATCCTACAATATCAAGTGTATAAAAATATTATGAATTTTCTTGTAATTAAATTCTCAAGTGCTACAACTCTTCAAGGGTTTGTAATCCAAGTTGAAGGCTTTATTCAATAAGTCCTTAGGTAATCTCCTCTCCTTAACTATTCATTTCATTTCCATTTGATGGGAGAGTTACTCTATACTCATCTCAAGTGTTGGATTGTTAGAGGCTTGCTCCATTGGTTCTTGTAAAAGAGTGATCCATAGTAGATTGATCGAGAGTAACTCACCTAACAATTTATAAACTTGGAGTAGGAGCAAAGTCTCCAAACCATGTTAAATAATCATGTTAACATTATATTAAAAAATTATTTTTGTTTTCATTACATATACAACTTCACACAATTAATCAAACTCACATGCAAGTACTCATGCAAGATTAACAATTAAGTTGTTTTTTGTTTGCAATATATTTTTATTTTAGGGTTATGATCATTCATTGCCTCTCCTTTGACCAGTGCACACTGCCATTTCACATCAAACCTATAATCTACAACACACTTAGTCAATAGTTGAGCTGAACTTCCTAAACCAAGCTCTTGAAGAATTTTTAGATAGTATAGTGGCCTTTTCAGCTTATGAAAGAGACCAATCACCTCCTGAGCAACAAATAAAGGAGATTGCTCCATATAAACTCTTCAAACTGCTCACCATAAAAGAAGGCGTTCTTGATCTCAAATTGATGAAGGGGTTAGTGGAAGATAATAGGCAGAGATAGAAAAAGAGAGATGGAAGCAAACTTGGAGACTATAGAAAGGTATCAACATAGTCAACACCATAAATCTAAGTGTAATTCTTTGCAATGAGATAACTTTTGCGGCGGTCAACAATGTCATTTAATGAACATTTAATTGAGAAGACTCATCTACAACCCAGAGTGAACTTCCCTAGAGGAAGAGAACCCTACTTTCATGTGTCATTAAAGTGGAAAGCATCCATCTCATTGATTGTAACCTAGGATCACCCTAGATCCAAAAGTGCCTTTGAGATATTCCTAAAAACTGATTGCGAGGATAAAAAAGAGACAAAGTTAATGAGTATTTGGCTAACAGAGATGTATAGGATATAAAATGAGGAAGCATATAGCATGTGAAACACTTATGAGTACCTTTTGTGAATGAAAATGGAGATGCCTAAATTAGAAGGGGATCTAGGGTGACAATTGATGACTAGAGAATGGGAGACTCTTGGGAGGTGCTTGAGTATTATCATGGTGTCATCACCAACTTTACATGCACAAGGGAGGTGGTGCCTCAGGTGGTAAATTAGCAACAATAGAGATGAGTGAGGGGAGGCCCACATTGGTGATATAAAGAATAATAATGTAGGAATTGAAAGAATTTCTTGCACATAGTTAGATTGAGATGGTATAGAGAGAAAGGAGTGGACTCGTAAAAGGTTGCATCATAAATGATGACATGCCCCTTTAACCCATTTGGAGATGATAATATCCAAGGAAGATACTTTGATACCATATTAAGGGAATATTTCATCATAAAGCCCTAGGTACCCCCAACCTATAAATAGATATTATTAAGGAAATAAAATATTATAAATACACCTTTATATTACATATGTTTACACATGGAACCAATTAGCCATAAAAATACTTTATCTTTCTGGTTATCCCTTAAAGCAATTTCAAAGTTCAAATTTTGTTAAATTACAGGATGCCCTCTACTCCATTCTACTTTAGGGTTGTTAAATGTGCAATTCATTTCAAGATTCAATTTATTCTGATAAATGTTGCTCTATAGAACATAAGGGCATAAAGCGAACATAAAAATTGCATCAATAACAAAACAAACATTTTCTATAGATGAAATTCCCCAATTCCGTTAACAAAATTTTCAAAGATCATCTTACTATGAATAAAATTCTCTTAACAATAAACATAAATTTATTCTTTAGTGTCAATGTCAAGCAGATAATCTCTTTTCTCTTAGTAATCACAATTTGAAAAATGATCACACTATAGAGATTCTATGATCATGCATAATTATTAAAAAGTTTTTGGCAAAAATTATGTTAGAATAAATAAATAAATAAATAAATATATATATATATATATATATATATATATATATAATACCCAAAAGGCATATTATTCTTTGAAATTTACTAAAGGATGCACCTTTTCCCCAAAATTCGCTTTGTCCAATCTCCAAAACCATCAATCAACTAGAAGTAATGCCAGTCAACTTCAGTTGACCGGATGTTATTCTAGTCGGCTAGTTGTTGTCAAACACCTCTAGCCAAAAGTGTTTCATGACCCTAGAGGTCTTGAATTCATGCCAAATGGGAATATTTTCACTCCTTAGTTTCCCCTAAGTCTATCCATGTTCATTTTTCTAGATTTTGAACCTTATAAAACAATCAAGCACTTTTTGTCAAAAGTGTTTGACGACTCTAAACCTTGGGTTAGTACTAAATGAGCATTGTTGCACTTCTGGGATTCCTTGAGTTTGCTCCTATTAATTATTTCAGATTTTGAGCTTATAGAACCATCAAGTTTTTTTTTCCAAATGTGTTTGATAGCTATCACTCAACTTGTTAGTTGACTAAAGTGACTCCAGTCAATTGGATTTGATTCAAGTCTACTAGTCACCATCACACACTTTTGGCCAGAAGTGCTTGACAACAATAAAGGTCTTGAATTTGTGCTAACTTGACATTGTTATGCTCCTAATGTTCCCCTAGATTTCACTATATTTGTTTTTTTGCTAGATTGCAAACCCTCTAGGGCCATTAAACACTTTTGCCAAAAGTGTTTGATAATCCTAAAGTTCTTAGATTTGTGTCAAATGAGCATTATTGTACTCCTAGGATTACCTTGGGCCTACTCATATTTATGTTTTTTTATAGATTTGAGTTTTCTATTACTTTAACCAATTTTTGTCAAAAATGCATAATGGCCTTACAAGCCTCAATTCATGTCAAATGAACAACATTGCACTTCAGGGGTTCCCCTGAGTCAATCCACACTCATTTTTTCAATTCTGAATCCTCCTCAAATTGATGTTATTGGGGATTAGGAAGTCCCTTAATTTATTCCATATTTGTTTTTGATGATTTTGAGTTCTACAGAACCATCGAACATTTTTTCTAAAGGTGTTTGACAACTACCAATTGAGTGAAAGTGACTTCAATCAACAAGATGTGATTAGAGTTGATTGGACGTTGTCAAACAATTTTGTCCAAAAGTGTTTAACGACCCTAGAGCCCTTGGATTCATAGTAAATGGGTATTGTTGCTCTCTAAGGGTTCTCTTGAGTTTATTCTTGTTCAATTTTTTTTTAGATTTTGAACCCTCTATGGCCATTAAGCACTTTTGGTAAAAAAAATGTAAATGCTTTAGATTTGTGACAAATGAACATTATTGCACTTTTGAGTTTTACTTGAGTGTCCATATTTATTTTTCAAGATTTTGAGAGCTTTATGGTCATCAAACGCTTTGTAGGAAGTGTCTATTGACCATAAAGGCCTCAGATTCATGCTAAATGGGTATAGTTGCACTTCTAATGTTCCTCTGAGTCTACCATATCAATTTTTTCCTAATTCCGAGTCCTACAAGGCAGTTAAGCATTTTTGTTGAAGGTACTTGACATCTACGAATCAAATAGTAAGTCGAAGGAAATGTCTTAAGTCGACTAGATGTGACTCCAACCAACTAGTCATCATTAAATACCATTAGTCAAAAAGTGTCTGACAACCTAGATGCTTTATATTCATGTCAAATGAGCACTATCACACTCTTGTGGTTCCCCTAAGCTTATCCATATTATTTGTTTCAATTTTAAACTCTATAAGATTGTTAAATACTTTTTTGCCAAAAGTGTTTGATGACCCTAAAAACCTCAAATTCAAATGGTTACACTCCCTCTTGGGTTCTCTCAAGTTTGTCCATGTTTATTTTCTTGATTTTAAGCCCTATAGGACATCAAACACTTTTGACTAAAGCATTTTGACAGTGACAAGTCAACTAGAATCACAACTAGTCAATTAATATCACTCGACTGACATCGCTTCTAATTAATTGGCTAGTCGTTTGATACACTTCTAGTTGATTGCCAACCAATTGACCTCACTTATACACCCTTTGATCATTTTGAAAAATTAGGTGCACCTTTTGGTAAATTATTGCTCAAACTTCTGGGTGCAAAATGTTTGAAAATTTTTAATCTACTATTCACACCCTTTTAAGACAGTCCTAGATTTATAAAATCCATGGTTTGACACAATGAATGGTAGAATTTAGAATGATGGGGAAGAAGGAAATGCAGTCATAACAAAATAAAAACTTACCAAATCCAATTTGTTTCCAACAAGCACTTTAATAGTGTCATGATATGCCGAATATAACTTTAGTTCCTCGATCCATTTGTTAGTCAAACTTGTGAATGTATCTTTCCTAGTCACATCATAAACTAGCAAGTGAAGGGAAGTTAGTGCATTATGTAACGCTATTTATCCCAAGAAACAAATTATTACAGAACATAGAAGTAGATGTAAAGGTGCAATAACTATATATGCTAAAAAAATTTGCTAACAATATAGGTCAAGAATCATATAGACAATGATTGGCCCCTTTATATTGTAGAATTACCAAAATGTGTGATTAGCCATTCAATTGTATTCCACACCATACAAAAAAGCATCACAGAGGTTAAAAAAACATACTAGATTGATTTTTTTTGGAAAAATCTGAGATCTTATATTCCAACAGCCCCTTTCATATGTGAAATGTGAAAACAGTAACTCAACTAGTTATAGATTAAGAACTATGTCAACAATTTGTCTCCCGCATGATTGTTATGATCACTTCTCTGAAATTTTGCAAAGAAACTGGAGAGCATAGTAAGAGAAAAAGTATAATTCAAAGTCTTGCAACAAGAAGTGAAACAGCTAGTATGACAAAATGTATAGATGAAAAGGAAAATGAGATGGAATTGTATCTTAAAGCAATAAAATGCATACCAGTGGCATTCTATAAGATTGCGGAGTGAGATGAAGACATGTTTTCATTCTCCTTTCTAGTTAATGAGGGAGGGGGCATGTGTCTCGCCGAAGTTCCTACTAGTCTTCCAGCTCCTACAACCCTTATGGTTCCTCCTATATTTTTAGTGGCAAATCAAGGAATGAATGTTGTAGCTACGTGGGTGTGGTGGCTTCGCCTCCACTGACTCACGGTCGCCAATCCAAGTGATGATGAAGCCATCAACACTAACTAGATGCTTGAGGTGCCTAAGTTGAGGCCATTTTGCTAGGTTTGTATATATATGCTATTGATATAAGTGTTTAGGTAAGAGGCATTGGTTATCTTCGTGCAAGGCTTCTTTGGATTTTGGTCGAGCTAAGGGTAGCGAGGTGAAGTGTCATATTCCATGTTCAGAAACTATGCTTCAATAGGCTAAGGCCTTCGGATGCTCTTACGTCGTCTCCTTCATTGCCCCACATCAAACTTTCCCAACCCTTTAGAGAAGCTTTTGCTATTTTATCGCCAGAATCTCTACCCATCAACTTCCTGATTACTCATTCACTCTTCTTTTAATTGAAGATATTATGTTGCTCTCTTCGCTCAGCAATGAAGGAGCTCATAGAGGTTCAACCAATTTAGCTAAATGAAGATTTTTTTTCAAGTCTATAAATGGGGCTAGATTCAAAAGGTTATTAAGTCAAAGAGGGAGACTTCTTTCATATCAAAAACTATGGCATGCCGATATTTTGCCATCAAATGGAGACACTGACCATTTGTAAAAGCTTCTTTTCTTGCAATAAGACTTGGACATCAACTGGAAAAAAAAATTGTTGGGGTATCTGGCGTATCCCAAGTTAACTCTCATGGTTCTCATCCATTTAAGAAAAAGCACTCTTCTGCCAAGAAGACCTGATATGCACTTCTTCGAGAGTTGTTACCCATTGCTCCTAGACAGAGTTGTTACCCTTCAAGTTCAAAGACAAGTATTGGACAAGAAGCTATGTTGGGTTTACTTAGCACTCAACAATTCTAGATCCACTTAGATGTGTATATTAGGCACCACCCACATGTGGGATTAAGCTTGCAATAGCAATGGGCCAAAATGAAAAGCAATTCTAATCGTTAAAAACTCAAAAGAAAGACCAAAGAATCTCTCAATTTTATAAAAAATAATTAATTTAGAAACACTTTAATTATTTACTTGATAATATCCTTTCGATTCTATTTTTAATTATTAAATTATTTATTTTATAATTTTTTTTAAATTTAATCCTTGTAATTTCTCACTGAAATGAGACTGACATTGTAAGAATGTCATTACCTCAAACGTCAAGATAAATTTTAATTTTAAATTTTTTTTACTGATGCATTAAATTTATTAACAACTACTTTTTATTACATAAATAATAATTAAATTTTTAATATTTATATTATGATATAGCAAAAGGTTGTGATTGTGGTTCTATTCCTAGACAACCACCTAGCTTTAGTTGTCAGGTTAAAAATGTTAAATCCTCTTAGATTTACGAGTAGTGTTCTTAACATATTCTATATCTATGTACTTAAGAACCTAACAAACTTCAATATTAGGTGTCAAATTTTCTCTAGGAAACTAAATCTTGCTCTAAAGGAGTTTTCTCCAGAGGAATCTCGAGCAAGGGGGGTTTTGTATTCAATTGGGTGGTCTATTTTTTGGACATATCTAGAGACCTTCCAGAAGTCCTTATGTTCAATTATCTCTCTATCTTTGTTAGTGATCTCTCTTCACAGAATAAACTAGTTTTAACAAATGCTTATGGACCTTGCTCTGATGTAGAGAGATAGGCGTTCTTTACAAAATTACATTATATTTATAGATTGATAGATAACCCTTGGATAGTGGAGGGACTTGTACATTCAGCCCAAAGGAGAGGTTAAATTACATTCAAGCTCTCCTGCAGAACTAGTTGGTTGAACAAGAAGTTATTGATATCTCTATTTACAAAAAAGAGTATACATGACATCAGTGTAACAGGAGTTACCTAATGTGCTAAGTTTGATTGGCTTTGTATGGATGTCCAAGCTTATATTCTTGCTTTGACATAGGACTTCTTAGGCTCTTTCTTTCAGTTTATTTGACCATTCCCCCTTATTCCTCCACAGAGAGATTCTCTAACCTTCAGAAGGTCTTTAGGTTCAAGAACAATCGGTTATTTGAGCTAGATTTCTACTTTCATGTTCAGAAATCCTAGTCACACGCCCTTCTTCAGAAGCTTTGGGGGCTTAGGGTTGCTTAAACTCAAGACTTTCAATTTCATTGCCTTTGGTGGTAGTTAAGCAAATGCAATTCCGTACCATCATGGAAACTAATTCTGGATATAACTTACAAGCTACATAGTTAACTGGATGCTTGCTATTCCCTCTCATAAACTACTCACCCATAATTATTCCATGAGCTCCTCTGTAGAAAGAACTAGTGAGTGTCCTGAACCTTTCCTGCCCAGCTGCAAAATTAGGAAAAATAGGTTTTACAGCAACAGCAATGAAAACTCAAAAAAATCATATGGAGATATAAACTTACAACCATTATATATACCATCTTACATTACAGATGTATGTTTACATGGATTAAAAAGAAACCATTTTTTTCAGAAGAATCAGTGCCGATGTCAGACTTAAAACAAGAGATACACTAAGCTACGAAGGTGCATGATTGGAATCTACACCACATTTCTAGATCAAAGACTTCTATAATACTAGTTAATGCTAAAAATGTTGTTGGGATTTATAAACTAGCTCTGATCGGATGGTGAGCTTGTCATCCAGTCAACATCTCAGTGCAATGGGGTCGTCAATATAGTGGCATGGGTTACAATTAGTACTTAGTCAATGTGAACCCTTTTGGGTTAGTCAACAAACCCATTTGGGCACAATCATCATCGACATAATATTGTTGGTTGTTTGGTGTGTCAACAAACCCTCTCGATAAGTAATAGGTCAAGGCAAGGGTTGGGAATATGGTCTAATTGACCGAAACAATACAAATAACTATTGCGAGCCAATGACAAAGAGTTCAATCGACTAAGTCGATGCAACATCTCAATCAGCTGAGGCTCACGTCTAGTTCACTGAATATGCTAGGAAATCTCAATTGCATTGGCTATCAATCTTAGCTACCAACTATTACTTGTAACTTATTGTTCTAGGTCGAAACTCCTTACAAACCACCATATCATCAACCAATGATGTTCCCAAGATGCAAAATCCAATATCACATTCACATCTCTCATGGCTCACATATCTTCAGGCTTTCAAAGTTGTTGATACTTCACACCTTTGAGTTCACCTCGCCTAGGTCTCGCTTTCTCAAATGCACCAACCCTTCCAAGCTTCTTCATGTCATTCTTCATCTTTCCTTCAAGTTTACCTTATTTTGGTGCTTCATAGATATCGAACAAGCCCTCCAAGCTTGCTAGATGTCATCATTTTGTCAATCAACTGAGACCACCTTGTTTTAGACCTTTAAGCCATTGAGCATTCCATCCATTATTGACAATAATAGATGACCCCATTGAGTCATGAGATTTTCAAGCTCCACATGCAACCTACCAAGCTTCTAGTCAAACTTAAACACTTGGAGACACTATTACACCAACAATCACCCTATTAACGCAACCTCATTGAGCCACGAGCTTTACAAGCCCTATGTGTAACTTGCTAAGCTCTTACACACTCAATGCACATATTAAAAACACATGATAAATCTAATTTAAACCCTTTGTCAATCATATCAAAACAACTCAATCAAACTCAACCATTTAAAGCATCATCGCACAAGAATAATATTGTTGGTTGTTAAGTCACACCTTCAGTGTGTCAACACATTCTCCGATAAGTAGTAGGTTGAGGCAAGAATTAGATCCTTTTCTTTAAGATGATATTGTCCCACTCAAGTATTTATTGATAATTATTTCCTAAGATACACCAATCTTTGGTTTGAAATAGGACATTTCAAATTTGAAGTCCTAGCAAACTTTCAATGTCTTGCAACTCTTGTAGAGGAGAATAGGAAGAGGAGAGATTATTGCTTGAGTTTTTAGTGAGTTAGGAGTGAGGTTCACAATTGTTTTATAGGGCTAAAGGAAGGTTGTTCAATCAGTAAAGGAGTATAACTCTTTGAGCATCAATAGTATGATGCAAAGGCATGAGACTGTAGGTTTGCGGCCTTCTCTTAACATTTGTTTGTTAGTCGTAATGGCTCGTAGAGATGCAACCTTGATCACCCATTAGAGCAATGACATGCACGACAAAGCCACAACACATGTGACTCAAAATGGTGGCGAGGCATGGCCTTTCAAGTCTCATGCAATGTAACAATGAAAACCTTCATCTTGTTGTGACAGTGAATGATAGGCAATTCTTCGACTTGGCACAATAGTGAATGCAAGGTGGTCCCTGTAGCTCAACTAAATAGTGATCGTGAGGCATGCCCCTCCGACTTTGATAATGTTACTTGTATGGTGCAACAAAGTAGAGGATTGCATGGTTCAAGTGATTGTTTGCCCCCACAGCTACAAAATACTTGACTTAATTGAGATTAAAAAGATATTTCTCTAATTCAATTTAACCCTTATCTAGTCTCTATTCGTAGCACATTTTAGGATTTGACAATCCTAAATTTTTTGTCGATTTTGCATCCCTATTGGTCTTACGGAAAATAACACTCACATATACTTGAATTACCATTAGTGCATTCACATCCATGGGCCGTGCTTATGTAAGAGCTAATGAGCTTATCTAATCAAATTGAACTAACCTTTCATCACTCCAATAGATTTATTTAGAAGTTGATTTATAAAAGTCTAGTCATGAAATAGTCCTTCATTGTAATCAATTTCTAAACAATTTCATGATGAATGGAAATTATGAACAAATTCAAAAAGTTTCAATTAAGAAGTTTAGTTAAGAGAGGTAGCTTGTGACTTTAAATATTTTAAAGTGGAATATGATCGAATTTACTTGAATGACTAATGAACATGATGCTTTGAACTGATTAGTTGTTAGTGTAAACCAAAACAACCATGCATACACCCCCTAAGTGTCCATCGGTCATCTATCGTGTATATTTTGTCTTTGAAATTTACTTGGAAATTCATAGTTCTTTATTTAAAGCAACCCTCACTTCACACACCTATATAGATTATCTCCTATAAAAAGTATTCTGCAATACCAACAATACCCTCAATGGCATGATAATCATTAAGAGCCTTTGCTTAACCTCTATCCATTTGCAAGTCACATCTTAACTATTGCAAGAAAGAGTTTGGAATAGTTACCATAGGTGCCTTAAAAAAATTTTATAGCTTAGTTGTTCTTTTAAACCATTATCTTCAGATCTCTAGTCATCATAGTGGATTGTCATTATTGATTTATCATATGTTGGATTTTAGACCCAACTTCCTAAACAAATGATATATTTGACATCTCCAAACATGTAAAATTCTCCTTCAATTTCACATAGTCAATGAAAAGATCAGGTACTTAATATATTATGTTTTTGACGGATGTGTTGAGACTTAGCATTATACATGCTACTTTGCACCCTTCTGATATTTGTTTCGCCATCAAAGTATATTATAGTTGTCAATGCATCTTGTATCCAATTGGGAATGTCGTCTAAGAAATTATGAAGCTATTCCACTTCTTCTCTAGTTTTTTCTTAAGCCATAAATTGGGACTATATAGTAGACTAAGTTATATAAATCTATTTCGAGAACTTCTAGAACACTACTCTCCTCATATGGTAAACACATAACTACTCATGAATTTGGAATCTTGCATATCCAATATCTAATTACTACCATTGTATCCCTTGAGTACAATCAGATATCCAAGTAGTTCATTGTATTTTTAAGATACTTTAACACTCTTATTAATTCTTTTGAATGATCACTACATGAATTACTTATATATCTACTCAATTTATTTACTACATAGCTATATTAAGGAATGTGAAATTCATGATGTACATGCGACTGTATATTATTCTATGCTATTCTAATTGTAATATAGGTTCATCGTTATTTTTTTCCCAAATATAGAATCGGGTCCATAGCGGTTTAAAACCTAGGATTATTGAAAAGTATTATACTTCTATGCACAATCTCAATGTGAGATTATGACA
>NW_027428680.1:0-1358 GCF_044706935.1 Curcuma longa
ATTTGATGAGCCATACGAGGGGATCAGTCTAGATGTCATGCATACTTATTTCTTTCAGCAGGATAGAGGTCCAGGGCTAGTCAATTTTTCCTCCACCGATCTTAGAGTACAGGAGTATGTCTTGTACAGAGTCATCGTAAACTGCATTCTTCCCTTAGCCACCAGAAATCTTACCATCATGAGACCATTTCACTCCTTCCTCCTTTATGCATTCACTCATAGACTTGATATTGATCTAGGACTCCTCATTTTTCACACCGTGGTCTATGCTGCATCCATAGTGACCAGTAGGAGAGTTCACATGCCATACTGCCACATTTTGACTGGCATATTTGCCTCTCTAGGGGTAGATACCACAGTAGGTGAGATCATACCCCATGGAGACTACGACGTCATTGGCAGTCGACATATTACCTTAGGTCACATAGATGTTAGTCCTGAGGGGAGACTATCATGGAGGCAGCCTCAGCTTCAGCCTCCACAGCCTCAGATTCAGCCCCCAGAGCAGCAGCAGGATCAGCCCCAGCCAGACCCAGCAGAGGTTGATATAGGGGCAGAGATAGAGGAGCTACTAGAGCTTCCTGATGCACCAGCTCCACCTCCACCGATGACCACAGATCAGAGACTAGATAGGTTGGAGGAGTCAGTTCACTCCCTATCTACCAGGATAGACTCACAGGGAGCTGACATAGCTGAGATTCTTCAGCTCCTGAGAGCGATGCAGCCTCCTCATCCACCATCTCCACCACAGCTTTAGACATTTTCAGACTTGTGATAATATTTTGACATGACTTGTGTTAGATTTGACTTAGACTTGTGGTTGACTTATTTTTGCTATTGTACATATAGATTATCTAGCTGTTACTTGCTATTAGCTGCTACCACTTGCTATTACTTGAAATTTTAATTACCTGACTTGATACTACTGTTTGCCTCTGATTCTAAGGTTATCATTATATTTGCCTCATGCTATGACTTAGAAGAAAGTTAGGTTTATGTTTAGTAGAGTAGGAAAAATGATATTGCTTTCAAAAATTCATGGTTTTCAAATCTATTATTACTATATTTCAAAAGGTTTTCAAAAATGTTATATTTTCAAAATTATTTTAACTTTTCAATTCTTTTCAAAGATAACCAAATGGAGATTTTGCCTTAGACTAGAAGCAACCCCCTAGAAAGCATGATCCTATAGATCTAGGTGGACATCTCACAAAACACACTAGATACCTTGTTTGTGTTTGCTAAAACATAGAACGGGTGAGATGTATAGGAATCTAGTCTAAGCCAAAAACAGATGCTTTAAGTCAGTGCATCAAGAATTTCAAGTGTTTCAAAAATTCAAAGAAAGTATAAGTTAC
>NW_027428681.1:0-1845 GCF_044706935.1 Curcuma longa
ATTTTACACTGATGCTGATTGGGGTGGATGCCCTGATATCAGACGCTCTACCTCTGGATACTATATTTTTCTTGGAGACAACTTAATCTCTTAGTCTTCTAAACGTCAACCTACTTTATTTCGGTCTAGTGCTGACGCCGAGTATAGAGGGGTAGTTAATGTTGTCTCTGAATCCTACTAGATTCGAAACCTTTTGACGCCGGACGGGATAGCGATTATCCCGGGGGCAATATTGAATCCATTGGTTCGACTACGAACTCTAAAAATTACTAAAAATAAAAATTATCAAAATTAATAATAAAAATCTTTGGATGCACCTGAAATCTCAGTTTGCCAGGTCGAAAGAAACTCATCCTCGTGTTATTGAGAGCCCTAGAGCCAATCATGTGATGATTGTTGTATGGACTCATTGTATCATATTTCTATATATTAATAAAGTCATTTCTTTATGGTTATTATACTTACTTGTATTGATGCTAAATAACTAAGTATAATAGCGTCCTTGAGTATAAGGTTCATATTTATATCAATCGATTGGTTGAATCGATAGTGAGATGATATAGAGAAAACTACTCTTAATGATTCCTAGTCAAGTATTAACATTCAGGGACAATGTTAATACGATGAGACTAGCATGTAGGTCAACTCGATGACTTGATCTCACAAGTCATGGATATGAGATATCAAGAATCTGACACATGGGTATGCATTGGAGAATGTATACTAAATAACCGACAATGCAGAATCTAGTGGATCGTTATATGAGTGTCATATACTTTCTCATGTGACTATTAGTATGACTATTAGTCCTTGGACCTGAAGTCACCATGGTTTCCTATATAAGAAGTTGCATACTTTGGCTTCATGAAACGTCACCCGTAAATGGGTGGACTATAAAGGCGATTACTGGGTATGTAATAAATTATGTGGAGGGATGTGAGTGATGTAGATGATATCTATCCCTCCTATATGAAGGGAATGATATCATGGTTCTTTGATAGAGTGAGACCACTAAGTGCATGGCCATTGTTGGGTTGTAAGGGTGCAAACATAGTCTCACATCTAAAGCACATAAAAGATCATGGGGTTAAAAAGATGGAAAGTATCTCCATTGGTATGAGGCCTTTTGGGGAGAGTCCAAGAACAAAGCCATAAGGGCTTAGGCCCAAAGTGGACAATATCATGCCATTGTGGAGATATTTTAATTCCATCCGGACTAACAAGTGGTATCGGAGCGAGACCGCTTTTCACCGGACTAACCGCCGGATGAGCCATGATCCAGATCTAACCATGTGCTTTGAACCTTAAACAAAGGAAGTAGGTGCTCCCGTGTCTGAATCAAGAGGACCAAACACCAGGTGAGAAGTCCTAGTAGGTCGGGTGGACCGAGGGGCAAAAAGTCCTAGTTGCGACTAGGTGAAAGTCCTAGTAGGTCGGATGGACTGAGGGGCAAAAAGTCCTAGTTGCGGCTACGTGAAAAATCCTGGTGGGTCGAGGATTCAGAACATCAAAAATGACGTTGAGGGGGGCATGTGGTCCTTTGTTTGAGGGGGGGGATTGTTGGGTTGCAAGGGTGCAAACATAGTCCCACATCTAAAGCACATGGAAAAGATCACGGGGTTAAAAGGATGGAAAGTATCTCCATTGGTATGAGACCTTTTGGGGAGAGCCCTAGTCCCACATCTAAAGCACATGGAAAAGATCATGAGGTTAAAAGGATGGAAAGTATCTCCATTGGTATGAGGCCTTTTGGGGAGAGCCCAAGAACAAAGCCATGAGGGCTTAGGCCCAAAGTAGACAATATCATGCCATTGTGGAGATACTTCAATTCCATCCGGACTAACA
>NW_027428682.1:0-1981 GCF_044706935.1 Curcuma longa
AAATTTTGAAATGGTTGCTGAAATTGTTGTTGAAATTGAGGCTGTGAATACTGAAATTGGGGCTGAAAATTGTTGTAATTTTGTTGGAACTGCCCACTCTGAAAATTCTGGTTTTGAGGTTGAAATTGTTGATCCATATTTGGAAAACCTTGATATTGCTCCTGCAAATAAAAATTTTACTGTTCAGATTGTTGATAAAAAGAATTTCCATACATTTTAGAAACCAACAATGATCCAAGTAACAAGAAAGGAAATTATTCATAAGCTCAAATCAAACAATTCCTACTAGTTAATCCCCGGTAACGGCGCCAAAATTTGACAACCCTATATTTGCTATGTCACGAATAGGGTTGCAAATTGATTTATATTTTTCAAAAACCCATGATAAATACGAGCAAGCAAGTATAGGGGCCTCGAGTCATATTTTTCCAAGGACTAGTAGCAAATTGTTTAAATTGAGCTTATCGTGTCGTGTTTTTGGGTTTTCACATATAAGATGGGGGTTTTGAGATTTTTGAAATGAGATGCAAATTAAAATCAGTAAATAAATGAAATGCAATTGAAACCGAAGTATCTCTTAATCTAGAAATGTAAATTCAAATCAAGGTGATGGTTGAAACCCAAATGTGCAAATAAAAAATAAATTAAAAAACAACTATTCAAAACCTAAAAGATCAGTTACCTAAACTCAAATGCAAACTAAATGAATTTCAAGGCAATGGATGCAAGTAAGAAAACAAACCGAATGAAATACATTGGCTAAACCCTAAAATGCATTGACCTAAGCTAAATCACTCTAATACAATCGACTTTGGATTGGCACGGAACAGTGCCAAGGTTATCAGAACTTGATACTTGGAGTGCAAGTAGGGATTAAGCTGGGATAAGCAAATTCTATGGTAATTCTAAATCCAAACAAAGACTAAACATTCACCAAATAACTAAATCAACAAGATTTCTACGAATGGAGATCATCAGAAACATTCAAAATTGAATTTCAGAAATCGAAATCAGAAATGCAAAAACAGTAAACTCATCCTATCCATCTTCTTCCTTCGATTCTTCAATTTGGTGTCAAACAAACAGTCGAATCCAACAAATTGGCTTCGACAATCCCTTCGGAGACCTCAACGTGGTCACTGGTGTGATGTGCTTGCTTCCCGAACCACGAACAGCCGGAAGAAACCCTCTTCAGCCTGAACAAAGCTCGGTTCTGATGGTGTTCAGCTGGCAAAACCGGAGTTCCTCCTTTCCTCCTTGAACCGATGAATGTGCTGAAGCCTTGATTGTGTTCCACGCCTTTCAGAGAACCCCTCTTCAAGTTGCGGCTTCGGATTTCTCAGCAGCTCGCCGGATTTAGAAGAAACAGAGGATGACACCGCCGGAAGAACCCCCGCCGTCGCGCGCCATCCGATCGCTGATTCGTGCCCAACTGACCGATTTAGAACTCCTCAAGGACCGAAGAACTCAACGGAAGAAGAATGGGTGGATGGGGCTGGCCTGGTTGGTACGTCGATGAGCAGGGGAAGGTCGCGGAGAAGAAGGTGAACAGTGGCGCATCCACTGTTCACTTCCTATGTTGGAGCTTTAATACTTCTGATTAATCACTTGATCGTAGCCATCCGTTTCTGATCCTGTGGTGCAGACTTGATCTAGGGCTTTAGGGCAGTCTAGGGTTTGGAAAAAATTCATGGATCTTGATCAGGCTTGAGTTAGGTCATGTCCTCCATGTGGCTTGACTAATTTAGGTGAATTTGGCTCGATTCGATCGCGGTTGGACTCGATCTTGATCCGATTTGAACCCTAAAATCAAATAAACTCAATTAATGCAAAAATTCACCATTAAATCATGAAAATTATATCAAGCCTCAAATCATGCAATATAGGACAATACGAACGAATCGATTCATTTCATAATTTATTTTCATGTAAAAGCCCAAAAATAAATCGATTAAAAATTAATAAAACCCTAACTCATCAC
>NW_027428683.1:0-1204 GCF_044706935.1 Curcuma longa
CGTGCCTTCAAACAGAAGGGAGACAAGTCTGGACCGTGCCCCAGAGGCACGGCCGTGCCCCAGAACAGAGGCTTGACTGCCTTCGGCCGTGCCCCCAAAGCACGGCCGTGCCTCCTCCTGTGCCCGACGCCCACACGGGGCCGTGCCTCCCAGGCACGGCCGTGTGCACGGGGGCGTGCTGCATTCGTGACCTGCACTATAAATAGGTCCTTATTGAGACCTAGGAAAGGGGGGAGCACCTTGGAGAGCCACCGGAGCTGTTCTAGTGCCATCGACGCCTGTTTCGGAGCGAGATTCGACGATCCATCCACCGATCCGACTGCTCCAGTCCATCCTCGTCCATCTTACGCCGAGATTGCAGTCCAAGGAGGAAGATAAGTCTCATTCCTGCATTACTTTATTTTATCTTGTGATTGAGATGTACTCTTTCCTTCCTATGGATTGTAAACTCCACACTATGGAGTAGATTCCCTAGATTCTAGGATTGTAGGATAAATCAGATTTTTCTATGATATAACTGTCTATTGCTTTGTGGATTTGTGCATGTGCTTGATGATAAATTGTGTGTATGAATCCATGAGGGTAGGAATTTATGATGTATTGGGGAATCATTAGGCCGTACACCGGGGCGCTTCGCGACAGGGAGAATGCCTTGAACCGGGCGAGTTTCCGAGGGGTTTCTTAATGCGTAGTTAAATTCTTATGAGGGATAGTTAGCGGTCATTCGTTGTTGGGGAGAGATCCGTAAAAAGATATCCTGTGACAGGGGATAGGGTTCTTTTAGTACTCCGGGGCGCCTGAGTGACACGGGAATGCCTTGAACCGGGCTTCTAGAACCATTTCAAACCGATAACGAGTGACGTAAGAACACCAATGCATTAATTCGAGGATACCTGACGAGGTTGAATTGGATAAATTGGTTAACATCCCTACAATTGAATAATTATTGAGGAAAGGTAGAGGATCCAAGTCAATCAATCCATACTCTAAGGAGTCCGAAGTCCTAGGATCGTTTCACCACAAGTGTCACAGTTGATCCCTTTCTCCGAATTCTAGGATAAAGTACTTTAGATCACTCCCATCTCCCCCACACAACTCATGCTCAATATTCTCTCTACCTTATTGTGCTAGATCTAGTAAGTAATTCCACGGTCCCTGTGAATTCGATCTTTTTATTACTTGACGACATTCCGTATACTTGCGG
>NW_027428684.1:0-4674 GCF_044706935.1 Curcuma longa
ACTTAGTCGCGTCTTCCTTGTTCCGCTGCGCATCCGGTTCCCACCACGCAAGAAGAAGTCCGCATCAACATAAAATAAAATTTACATCCATCGATCCTACATCCCACGAAGGAGTTTTACATGTAATCTAGATCGAACAGTAAATTAAAACTATATAGCGTCCCGCTGTGCTTAATTATTATTACACCCATGCACATCATACAATACATACATATCACAATTCAGGCCATAATAGTTGGATCTAGGAATCCTACAATCACAGAGTTAATCTACTTGCAATTCCTCCTATTATCTTGCCTAAATTTATGCATGAAAATTGCATAAATAACTGAAACCAAACACACAGAGCCCTAACCAATGCTCTGATACCATTGATGGGAAAGTCTTGAAAAAATGTTCCGGTTGATTCTTGCAGAATAAAAATTTTCTCGAAAATGATTTCAAGTTGCCCTCATAGTCGATCAAACGAAGTTTGATCGACGCATTTAGATCATTGGGCTCTTGTGTTTGGTTTACAGGATCCAAGATAAAAAGGATAATTTAATTAACGCGGAAACATTAAATTATACCTTTTCTTCGGACTGTTGTGAAGGATGTAGATGACCCCTCGATCTTCTGCTGTATTCCTTTCCTCTTCTCGAATGTTGTGCGGGCAACGATACTTCGAGAATTTCTCCACCAGAATTCTACTTTCCGATGGCTAGCAAACTTTCCTTCCTTCTCTTTATCTTGGAGAAAAGAGAAGAGGAAGAGTAGGTTGTGGCTGCCGACCAAAGAGGGGTTCCGGCCACCAAAAGGATTTGTTTCGTGCGACTCAAACCCTTTGCAAGCCTCCTCTTTTATAGCTTAGCTATCTCATAAACTTGGTATGATTTGAATCATAAACTTGGTATGATTTGAATCATAAACTTGGTATGATTTGAATCATATCTTGGTATGATTATTTTCAGATCGGAGAATTTGGTATGATTTTGAACGTAACCAATTCGAACCCAGAGGCTTAATCGATCAAGGAATCGATTAAGGCTCGTAACTTTTTCTCATTAAGCCTGGTAATCGATCAGGTGATCGATTACCAGCTTGGTAATCGATCAGGTGATCGATTACCAGCCTCCGTAATAACCATCCTCCGTAATGGATCAGCTAATTGATTACGGAACTTGGTAATCGATCAGGTGATCGATTACCAAGGTGTGTAATCGATCAGTTGATCGATTACACTGCTTTGTATGGGTTCGAATGCCCAGTTTCTTCATGAATTCTTCCAAGGCAGATTTGAGGATTTCCAGAGGCTACAGCAGGGACCTAGGGGAGGAATTGGTTTAGGTCTCCGATGGGCTTAGCTTCCCATGTTCTTCACCGAACACACAGCTTAAGTCCATCAATAATAACTCATTCCACTAGAGAGTTATCATCGCACTACCGCACCAATCCCATATTACAATATGGGCTCCTTCTTACTATAAGTACATTAATCTCCCTGTGTTTAAGATATCGTATGTCCGTCAATTAAATGAGTTACTGACAACTCAAATTTAATCAACTTCTAATCCAAGAGTAGTACCACTCAACCTTATTATCATACGGACAAAATCCACCTGCAGGATTTACATGATAATCCTTATGAGCTCCTCAAGGGGATATCATCAGCCTAGATTATAGGACACAGTTTCCTTCTATAATCAACAACACACCATGTACATAACACTACTTCCCGACTCATCGGGCCTTTTGATCTATCGTTTTAAATCTCACCCTTTGATGAATCAAAGAAGTACATACTAAGTACATGTGTTTGTTATTATATCGGGATTAAGAGCATGTTCATCTATAGTAACAGAGGTTTAGTTCGATTATATAGTCAGTATAAATCGAACAATCCTCAGATGGTCCTGCTTAATACACACTTAGTGTACTAGTGTAATTCTATAGTCAAGACAGACTAAGATCAAATTACACTACAACCAGTCCAATGGTTTGTCCAATCCATCTTGGTTGTGAACACTGTTTATAATCTATACGGAACTGATAACATGATCTTCTGTGTGTGACTCCGCACACCATGTTTATCTGCAATATAGATTAAATGGACACTTGCATAAAAACTAGATGCAAACATTGACCAAATGTGATTCTTATTTCAGAATGTTTATTTACATAGCTAGGATTCTGGTATACATCTCAACAAATTCATCTACTCCTATCTAGCAATTTCATTATTAAGCAAAGGCATACAAATCATCTCAATGTGACCTATCCTAAAATCCGTGTGCAATGCAAAGTGATTCGATTCTAAAGTGTTTACCAATCCTAGTCATTTCATCATTACACTGTGTTCCCTGTCTCCAACACAACAGTCTCTTACCTACCAAATGCAAGGATCGCCCCCCCTAATGATTTGCACAAAGGTTTCAAAGATCACAAGTTCCCCACTAACCTTGAGTTCTCAAAGGGGTACCTATCCAATATTTTTTTAGTAATCATTGTATCTTAAAGAGGTACCATATCGCTTCTACTCATCAAAATACTTTTTTGTGTCACATTTTTGAAAAAAAATCTTTTTCTATGAGATGATCAACTCGAGTGTTTCTCTAATAATCACAATGTTGGTTCCAATGAAATTAAAAAGGGTGTATGGTATGGATTAGGACACCATCAATGCTTTGGAAGATCACACAATGAAAGTTCCAATGCAATGTGCTTCAATAAGAAGAACAAAGAACTATCACAAGAAATTGAAAACATGCATACTACTAGCAAGAGGATAGAGAATAAACTATTGAAAGTAATAAAAAATTAGAACTTGTTATTACAGAAAATAGGTTAAGGGAATAAAATCTTATCGAGGAAGGTAAGCAAATAGAAGATAATCTCAAGGAGATAGTTCATAAAATGATTCAAGACATGTGATACATAAATCATTTATAGCCAGGAGGATTTGGTCTCTATAAGTGTCGTGATAGATGAAATAAAGATTAAATTACATGTGATTGTATTTAAAAATTTATTAGTTACTTATAGTTTGATTAATGGTTAAATTTATTTCGATGATGTGAATATTTATTTATCTCGATGTTAATTGTATGATACTTATGAATTAGAAATTAGTTGTTTTAAATATTTTTAATTTATATATTTGAAATGTATGATTGTTTCTTGTAAAGTACTATATAGATAAAAAATATAAAAATATAATATAATAAACATTTAATGATAAATTTAAAAATAAAAGTATATACAGATTAATAAATAGAAATATAAATAGATTTATAAATAGATTAAAATTATGTTTGATATGTTATTTAAGATAGAATTAATAAAAGATTTAAAACAAAATTAGCGATGGAATTTGTATTTGAAATTAATTTCATTTGGTCAACTTATAAACAGATTTATAAATGGTTTTCAATGTACTTCTGAAATTAGAGACAGAATATTTCCGTCTTAAAATTAGCTACAGGGTTTTCACTAACGGATTTTTGAGATAGAATATTTCATCTCAAATTTTCTTTAGAGATAAAAAACTTACTTTCAAAGATGATTTTTTTTTTTATCTCTGAAGCCTTATTTTCTTGTAGTGCTCATCCACAAGACAATAATAATCATCTTCTCTTTAGTAGTACAACTCCACCTATCATTACACACATCTGATATGCATCTTTGCTCAGCTTGCTCATCTCTGATGACGGAGAGGGTAGTGATGATATTTGAAAAATCATAAGTTGAATGTTTTGCAAAAGAACCAGCAAAAGAAAAAGAAAATCTAGTAGAGTTGGATCTAGTGGAGGGTCGATCTGGTATATCTGTATCAATTGGCTCGGGAGGAGGAACTACAGTGGAGAAGAGCCAATTAGCACAGTTTTGGACTATAATGCCTTAGGGTCAGGGGTAGGGGGTGATGTGCATATGATACATAACCGTTTATTATACTTTATTTGCACATCTTCATGTTTTTCATGCTTTATCCAGTGTATGTTACATCCCTTATCTGTGCATTTGGCATCGTATTCTTTATTTCCTGTTTCCGAGGACTGCTTGTGTGTTTGTGTGTTTCAGGACGAAAAACGGAGCAAAATAGGCAAAAACGGAGCATTCATTGAAGACAAGGCAAGACAGGGCCGTGCCTCATAGGCACGACCATGTCTCATCACCTCCAAAGGCCGTGTTTAGAGCACACGGGCGTGTCTCTAATCAGAGAACAACCCACTTTGAGCCGTGCCCCTTAGGCACGCCCGTGCCTTCCTTCTGCAGAATTCAGTACATGGTCGTGTCCCTCAGACACGGCCGTGTCTCTCAACAGAGCAGCCCCTGCCTTCGGCCGTGTCTCACAGACACGGGCGTGTGTCCTCCACAGAAGCCATACCAAGACATGGCCGTGTCCCTCAGACACGGCCGTGTCTTCTAACAGAGAAGGGCCAGCTTCAGCCCGTGCCTCATAGGCACGGGCGTGTCTCCCAGCCGAGTGAAGACCTGCTTTGGCCGTGCCTCACAGGCACGGCCGTGCCTCAGGACAGAACTTCCACTATACTTGGCCGTGCCTCACAGGCACGGCCGTGCCTCATCCACAGCTGGGCGACCACTTCAGGCCGTGTCTCCCAGACACGGCCGTGTGACGGGGGCGTGCCTGGCTGATTTTTAGGGTCTCTTGTGGGGGCCTATAAATAGACCCCCTTT
>NW_027428685.1:0-1187 GCF_044706935.1 Curcuma longa
GTGGAAGTGAGTGAGAAAGATCTAGTCGGTTAGCTAGACAATGGAAGTCCTGGTGAGTGAAGCTGGGCAAGAGAAAGTCCTAGTTGTAGGCTAGGTAAAGGGAAAGTCCTGGTTTGGAAGATCAGGTAGAAGTCTTGGCAGAGTCAACGTGCACCAGGCAAGATCCGGACTTGGGTAGTTGCGGATGAAATGGACTTGGTCAGGAGGACCAAGTTGCAGAGAAGAATGGACTGATCAGAAGGAGATCTGAGTTGCGTTCAAGTCCTGGGGGGCAACGACAGAGCCGAGCACAAGTCCAACAAGTCTGGGTGACTTGGTTGGCACAAATTTTTAGAATGGAGTGGGTTAGACTAACCCAGGATTTCGGGAGAAATCCGAAGTTAGACTCAAAAGGTAAAGTTCAGTTTTACTTATTGTATGCATGCTGATTTTTTCAGGAACTATAATACAGGCTGAATTTCAAACAGCCATAACTTTTTGACTCGAGTCTCAGAACGAGGCAAACTCAGATGCGTTGGAAAGCTCTTTCAGAGATCTACAAAATTGGTGTTTTGAGTTTTTTCGGATTCCGGCTGGCTCAGAATGCCACTTGAGTCGACTCAGGGCTCGGAGTCGACCCAGAAGCCCATTTGAGTCGACTCAGGCAGCTGATAACGATAAAGAAGCAAGTTTTATCCACCACATAAGCTGGAGTCGACTCAGGGCTTGCTGGAGTCGACTCAGGAGGTCTATATAAGGCTGTGAACGTGCAGAAGCAACTCAATTCAAGCCAGAAACCTCCCAACTCATCCTGTGGTGCTGTGAAACGCAAAAGAGGCCAGTTCTTGCAACCGGGGAAGATCCAGAAGGAGTGCGGGGCGCTCAGGACTTCCAGATCGGGCACAAGAGTTTGCTTTTAATTTATTGCATTTAATTTCAATTCTTAAGTTATTGTTTATCAGACTGTAAGACGGGTTTCTCCGCCTCCGAACGCCGTTCGGAAAGGAGACCACTAGTGGACGGGCGCCTCCCGACTTAGGCCTTGGACGTACTAACCCTGGGGGGTTAGGAACCAAGTAAATCCCGCGTGTCCCCCTGCTGTGTTATTTAATATTTCCGCTGCTTAGTTTTTACAGTTAACGAACGAAATCGAAAAAGCGAAACGCGCTATTCACCCCCCCCCCCTCTAGCGCGTACACGATCCTACA
>NW_027428686.1:0-3539 GCF_044706935.1 Curcuma longa
TATCCAGATACTTGGACCCGGAGATAAATCGTTCAAGCGATCTTCTGAGCTCACCTACTTGAGTCTTCAGTTGAGCATTTTCTTTCTCGAGTTGAACTCGAGTCAAATCCTTAACTGATTCGCTCTGAGTCTGTAACACCCCCCCTCTTTCTTATACTAATAGGGAGGCGTTACGTACTTTAAACTTTCCTTAACTTTTACTTATTAAATAAAATAACTCAAATAACTTTTCTTTTTCTGTTTAACATGCGGAAGCAAAAGAAATAAATAACTTTTTAGACATAAAATAAATATTTATTTAATTTCTTGATCTTATTTCCTGGTTACCGTCGACACCACACATCAAACACTTTTCCAGCTGCCTCCTCTTTCCTAAAACTTTTCCTTTTATTTATCTGCAATATGAGGAATGCAAACTATAAGCAACACTTAGTAAGTACATCATCTAACTCACAAAAACCATAGAAAACTTCGTAATAACTGATGCTATTATATGAAAGAAATGCTGGAAATGACATGGGAAAAACTTATATTATATATAAGTGAAAATAAATAAACATCCTTCTTTGGGCCCAGCGAGGTATCACTTAAATTTTTTGTGGGCCTTGTGCCCAGAATTCTTTGTGGGCCTTGTGTCCAGAATTCCTTTTCTTATGGGCCTTGTGCCCAGAATTCTTTGTGAGCCTTGTGCCCAGAATTCCTTTTCTTATGGGCCTTGTACCCGTGGGCCTTGCGCCCGATACCCGCCTGTCTAAGTAAAATACTTTTCTTATACTTCTTATATCATGCAATTTGGAAAGAAACAATTTACACATGCTTTAAAATGATGTCATGGAAATAATACTTTATGCATGCTCTACATACTATGGACAGAATAAAGAAAACAACGGAGCAACTCATACTGCAGGTGAGAGATATACTTACCTTCTGCGCTAATTTCCTTACAATTCTTCCGTTAGAGAAGAAGATCTTCTCGGCGATTTTCCTATATCTACGCGTTCTTGTCGCGGAGAGGAGCGTCCTTGTAGAGGAAGTTCTCCAGAAGCCTTCCTTGTAATCCTAGGGGACGGACTCCTCGTTCTTCGGGTTTGGGGCGCCGAGAGGGAGGAGAAAGAGGGCGACGATGTTCTGGGCGAGAGGTGAGGGAAGAGTTTTCGAAGATAATCAAAACCCTCTCATATGCCTCCTATTTATATTAAGTGATTCCTAGACCTAACTCGCCGATAAATAAAATCTGGTTCCTTCCTTTTCGGAACAGATCTGTTGGCCTTTTGGTTATTGGAGATATTTTAAGAGTTGCAGATTCTTATAGGTTTGCGGGTCCAAATCTCGCCTCAGACACTTTCATCCTATTTATTTTTGCTATTTCTGTTAATCCAAAAATTCCAGAAAAATATTCTAAAATTCTAGAAAAACATAGAATATTTTTAAACTAATTTTCGGGAAATCCCGCCTCGGACTTAAGAAATTCCAGCAACCTAATCTCGCCTATAAATGGTATAATTATAATCAATTCCTTATTTATTCACAAAACATCTATTGCATTCTTGGCTAACTGAAATGAGTTAGGGTGTTCTTTGGTTAAAGGTTTGGGGTTCAAATCTTGCCTTGGCCTTTTTTTGTGGCGATTTTGATTCTTTTTGTAAAAATACTAAACGACCTCCAAAAATTGCATAAAAATATTCTAAAAATTTCTAAAAATCTTTAGAATATTTCTATGACATTTCTTAATATTTTTAAGCACTTTAAGGACTCGGAATAAGGGAATTTGGGATGTTACAATTCCTCATACCTTATAAAAAGTTTGTCCTCGAACTTAGAACAAATCTGGGTACTATCTTAAGAGTCCTAAATTCTAAAAAGGTCGCAGGTTCAAATTATATGAACATGTCCAAGTCAAGAATTCTTCTTTAACTATGCATAAGGGATGAATAAGGCCAAAGGTAAGGTTAATATTCTATCAAAACCTTGCATCTATTTAACATGTATAACTTAATAATCATTCTTTAGGCTAATGATAAACATGCCTACTTAAAATCATTCGCTAGGCTAATCATAATAGCTAGGTTTGACTTATGCATCATTCTTGAGGCTAATAATCATAAGCATGTCTAACCTAAAATCATACTAATCATAAAAGAAAGTAAAGCCTAAGTATACTTTCTTACTTGGAAAGCGGCAGGACTGGTGCTGATGTGAGTGTGGCGGAAGGGCGGAACCTGCTCTGATACCATTTGTAACGCCCCCCCTCTTTCTTTTACTAATAGGGAGACGTTACGTACTTAAACTTTCCTTAAATTTTACTCATTAAATAAAATAACTCAAATATTTTTCTGTTTAGCATGCGAAAGCAAAAGAAATAAATAACTTCTGGGATAAAATAAACATTTCTTTAATTCTTAATCTTATTGATCTTATTCCGCGGTTCCGCCGACACCACACATCAAACACTGCTCCTGCTGCCTCCCGTTGCTTAACGCTTTTCTTTACCTCTATCTGCAGTATAAGGAATGCAACTATAAGCAAAGCTTAGTAAGTACATACCTAATCTCACAAAATAACGAAAATCATTGCATGCATTCTTTCGTAATCAAACAGGAAATAACTTGTAATTGTAAAGATATGTACTTAAGCAGAAACTACCTGAACATGAAAAATACTTGTATTACATAGAAAATTTCTAAGTTCTTTATATTTGAAAATTCATACATTTGGAAATAAGTAAACATACTTAAACATACTTATGGGCCCTGGCGGAGTATCAATGCGCGCATCTCTGATAGAACTCGGGGTAGCTAGCCACCGAATGCTACCAGAGGACTTATCTTATCAGGCGACCTTTGGCCTGGAATTCCTTTCCTTATGGGCAAACCTTTCGCCCACAATGAATTCCGGGCCAAAGGTTCGCCCATAAGGAAAGGAATTCCAGGCCAAAGGTCGCCTGATAAGATAAGTCCTTTGGTAGCATTCGGTGGCTAGCTACCCCCAGTTCTATCAGAGATGCGCACATTGATACTCCGGCAGGGCCCATAAGTATGTTTAAGTATGTTTACTTATTTCCAAATGTATGAATTTTCAAATATAAAGAACTTAGAAATTTTCTATGTAATACAAGTATTTTTCATGTTCAGGTAGTTTCTGCTTAAGTACATGTCTTTACAATTACAAGTTATTTCCTATTTGATTACGAAAGAATGCATGCAATGATTTTCGTTGTTTTGTGAGATTAGGTATGTACTTACTAAGCTTTGCTTATAGTTGCATTCCTTATACTGCAGATAGAGGTAAAGAAAAGCGTTAAGCAACGGGAGGCAGCAGGAGCAGTGTTTGATGTGTGGTGTCGGCGGAACCGCGGAATAAGATCAACAAGATTAAGAATTAAAGAAATGTTTATTTTATCCCAGAAGTTATTTATTTCTTTTGCTTTCGCATGCTAAACAGAAAAATATTTGAGTTATTTTATTTAATGAGTAAAATTTAAGGAAAGTTTAAGTACGTAACGTCTCCCTATTAGTATAAGAAAGAGGGGGGGCGTTACA
>NW_027428687.1:0-1203 GCF_044706935.1 Curcuma longa
ACCTAATCTAACAGTAACTACCAATAGTAATTATCTATAGATGCATTTCCAACACCTACTAATTCCTTCAACAGATCAGAAACCAAGAACCTAATCTACTAATCAAGATAAAAAATCAGGAACTCATACTAACCAATAAAAATCTATCACAAAATCCTAATAGTCAAAATTCTTAACCAGCTTAACTAAGGACTTACCTCAAATTGATTCAGGCCTTTTCTCCTAGATTTCCAGCACAATTCTTGATCAAATCTTGCCCGATTCAAATTCTGATTTCCGATCTACACCACTCAACAAAACAGAACAAAATCCAAGCAATCTAAGAATCGATCAAGAACAACCTTTGGAAATCCAACATCACTTACCCTAGATGTATTCAAATGCTTCTGGCCTAGCTTCTCCTTGGCTCAGCTCCGAAATCACCTTACTGCCAAACAAGAACCGGCATCCCAATCAACATCAAATCTATTAACCGAAACAAGCTAAGTACCGAGATCATTAACCCATGAACAAGAAGTCTCACCCTTACCTGGGTTAATTCGTGCCCTAGCTCCTTGGTTTTGAAACCCTAGACAACCAAAGCAAAGCTGCCGGCGGGCTCCATCAATACCCCCTCGCGGTGGAAACCAAAGAAGCCTCACCGAATCAAGATCCAACTCAAGAAACCTATGGAAACCAGCAAAAACCATAGATCTAAGCTCAATAAACCCTAAAAACCAAGAATCCTAGCTTGTACTTACTGGATTCCACCTCCGGCCGTCGATTCCTTCTCCTTGTCCGTCGGTTGGACGTCGCGTTTAACCCTGATGCTCGGTCACAATTGCTACCGATGACAATCCTCGAGCTTCTGCGACTCCCGCCGGCAACCTCACAACTCCTCGGTTGGTCGCCGTTTGCCACGATCAGGAAGAAGAGAGGCGCGATGAGCAAGGGAAAAATCGCTGTGTTCGGGAGAAAAAAGAAGAGACGGGATCGCGATCGGCTAAAGAAGGAAAATGATATAAGTGGGTTAACGGGTTAAAACTGATATCCAATAATCCCCTAACCCTATGTCAATTGAGCATTAAATGGGCCATCATTTGGGCTTTACTTGGGGTTAATTTAAATGGATAATGGGTTTAATTATTAAACCCATATGAAATCTAATCAAATTAGTTATCAAAGCTTTAATGATAATTAATCTCTTATTCTTTGTTAACCCTC
>NW_027428688.1:0-4867 GCF_044706935.1 Curcuma longa
ACAACCCTAGATTTGCAATATGTCACAAGTAGGGTTGCAAATTAGAATTTATAAATTTATCGAAAACCCATAATAATTTCAAATAAATGAAGTATAGGGGCCTCGAGTCGTATTTTTCCAAGAACTAGTAGACAATTTCTTAATTCGAGCTTACGTTGTCGTGCTTTTTGGGTTTTCTGTTAAAATAGGGGTTTTGGGGGTTTTGCATTGAAATGTAAGTAAAAATCGACAAGCAATAATAAAGGATGCAAATCTAATCTAATTATGAGACTATCGAAACAATGTATCAAAGCAAACCTAAAGATGCAATTCGATTCAATTTTAAGGAGTAAACCGATTGTAGGGATTTAGAACTCAAAACTAGTGAGTATAAAACGCTAGTGCAAAGCTTTATGAATCATCAAAGGAATGAAGTGAAAAACTGAAACGTGTAATGCAATTAGAGGAATTAGAAAAAAACTAGAACGAGGCTAAGTATCAAATTGAATTTTTAAAGAAACGAATCTAACTTGCTAACCCAATACAAAATGTAACTATCCATTCTTGCTTAGCTAACCTTAGATCAATGCTTAGACCTATCACACTTCACAAGCCGATACTCAAAATCTAATTTGGCACGGAACAGTGCCGAAATGGCACAGAACAGTGCTATTGAATTTCAGTGCAAGCAATCCTAACACAAGTGAGTTTAAAACGAAGCTTAGGAAATTAGGAAATTTCTTAAACAAACTAGGACAACAAACATTAGCTAAAGCTTAACTAAGTAGTAGGAATTCGAGAATGGGATCAATTGAACAATCAAAATTCCAAAAAAAACTTAAACTGCAGCAACAGAAATAACACAAATCAAAACATCCCAGCCTTCTTCTTCCTTGTTTCCTCCATTTGGCGTCAACGAATGATCTAATCCAGCAATTTGGATTCGACAATCCCCTTGGAAGCTCGAAGACGGTCACTGGTGTGGTTTTCTCGCAGCCAGAACCGTGAACAGCCCGAAGAAACCCTCTCTTGCACTGCACAGAGCCTGGCCCGATGATGTTCAGCTGGCAAAACTGGATTTCTCTCCTCCTCCTTGCACCGATGAGCTTGCTGAAGCTTGGACGTGTTTCGCGGTCTTCGGAGAACCCCTCGTGGACGCACGACTTCGGATCGTTCAGCAGCTCGCCGGAAACACAACGAACAAAGGGTTGCAACGCCGGCGAAACCCTCCCCGGCAAGCGTCGTCCAGCTGCCTATTTTCACCCAATGAAGCGACTTCGGATTCCTCCAGGACCGAGGATTTCAATGGAATCGGGATTTCAGGATGGGAACACGCCATTTGGTACGTCGCCGAGCAGAGGAGGAGTCCTCGGGATGACGATGAACAGTAGCAGCGGCAACTGTTCATCGGGTTTAATTGGGAGTTTTATACGACTGATTAATCAGCCAATTCGGGCCGTCCATTTTTGATCCTGTGGAGGAGAGCTTGATCTAGGGTTTTTGGGCAACCTAGGGCTTGGAAAAATTGGTAGATCTTGATCGGACTTGAGTTAGTCATGTCCTCATGTGGCTTGACCAATTTGGGCGAATTTGGCTCGATTCGATCGCGGTTGAGCTCGATTTGATCCGATTTGAGCCCTAAAATCAAATAAACTCAATTAATGCAAAAATTCACCATTAAATCATGAAAATTATATCAAGTCTCAAATCATGCAATATAGGACAAATACGAACGAATCGATTCATTTCATAATTTATTTTCATGTAAAAGTCCAAAAATAAATCGATTAAAAATTAATAAAACCCTAACTCATCAAATTTCCCCACACTTACCCTTGAGCGTCCCGCTCAAGTCAACAAAACAAAACTAAGATTGTACCCCCTAGATCATTCTCAATCATGATTAGAAACAATTAAAAGAAAATTACCTAAGCTTGTAAAGTCTCAAAAGCTTAATCCATGGACTAACCCTTGTATTTGGTTAACCGCTTAGTAAATTTCACCCTTCATGATTAATTGAGAAAAATGCATCACACTAAATCTCACGAGGTTGTTTTCAATGAATATAATCAGTGGCTCTCATCCTAAATTCTAATTCATGATCGAAAGGAAATGGAGCTCACTCAAGCAACTTAAGTTTCATGCATTTCCATAGGCTTGCTTGTTTTCTACTCTCCACCACTATTCATAATTTGGAATCCACATATACTAGGCTTATTTAAGACATAAAGAGATCATGAACTGAAATAAATGAAATAGGAAATTAGAAGTGAAATTTCAAGAGAAAAGGATTTCAAGAAAATAGAATAAAGGAAGTAAGAAACATGAGTATAGTCAAATGTAAATCAATGAGCCCTTGCCCTTTTTCTAAAAGCTTTCTCTTGTATTCCATTTGTTTCAGTGTGTTTTTCGAATCCATGAAGCAATTTTGGTCTAAACTCATAAGGTTCCATTCCTTGATACAAAGTTTTCAATTCTTCTTCTTCTTTTCCTTATTTCTTTAACACCTCTCCAAATGTGCCATTTTTGCATTTTCCTTCGAATCAAGCTCAATCCTTTCACATTTAGATTTCACAAGAGATAAGAAATAGCATCCAATCATCATAAACCAAAATTCACCTCACACGAACCCGCAATTTCAATGTATCATTGGCACGTTCTAATTCTGAAAATTACTGAAATTGGATTTGATACTTTGCTTGTTCTCTCTTGTTTCTTGCTGTTTTGCCTCCATTCTTTTTCCATCATGAAGCTTGATTGATAATGCTAATAACCATGTAATTTTCTGTGAAATTCGAGCTCAGATCAGTAGCTCAAAAATTGTAGGAGTGGGCTGAAAAACTGCAAAAACTGGGTTTTTCTGATTTTACTGAATTTTTTCTGTTTTGGTTTTTATTCTTCTCTTCTGTTGCAGCAACAACCTTGGACAATTATCTGAATTTGTTGTTTAGTAAGTGACTGAAATGGAGTAGGTTTTACTATAGCTCATCCACTGATCGGATTCTTGAAACTCTCTTGATACTTCAAACTTCTCTTTTTTTTTTTCTGCATTTCTCTGATTTTTCTTTTCTGATTTTTTTCTGATTTCCTGCTCCATTTCGAATCTGAGTTTGTGGCCATGATTATCACACATCCATCCCACTTCTTTGACTAAGTTCAAATGATTTGTTGAATCAATCCAAGCCAAACTCATTCCCAACTTCAAAACCCCTCATAATTGTTTCTTGGATTTCTCTTTTCTTCTTTGTTTTTCTTTGTTCTGTTTGATTTCAAACTGACCACTTGGCATGCTGCATTCTTTGCTTTCTCAACTCAATGCATTTCTACAAATTTAGCTCAATCAATTTCCCTTGAAACCGATCCATAAAAAATTTTGAAGATCAAGAATTGGCACACAACTTCTTTTCTTGGCACATTATGCTAGAACTTGATTTTCGATTTGTTTCCACACATCAGCATCATAACTCATCACAAAATCGTCATAGCATCAAATAATGATGAAAATTTGACTTGTTTCAAACAACATTTCCCTTGGCACCTTGCTACACCCTAAAAATGGCACAAGCATCCAACTTTGGCACCCTTTTCATTTTTTTCTTCAAAATTTCAAACCTCCTAGAAAATAGGCAGCTGGACGACTCTCGCCGAGGAGGGTTTTGCCGGCGTTGCAACCCTCTGTTCGTTGTTTCCGACGAGCTGCTGAACGATCCGAAGCCGCGCGTCCACGAGGGCTTCTCCGAAGACCGCGAAACATGTCCAAGGCTTCAACAAGCTCATCGGCGCAAGGAGGAGGAGAGAAATCCAGTTTTTCCAGCTGAACATCATCAGGCCAGGCTCTGTGCAATGCAGGAGAGGGTTTCTTCGGGCTGTTTACGGATTCTGGCTACGAGAAAACCACACCAGTGACCGTCTTCGAGCTTCCAAGGGGATTGTCGAATCCAGATTGCTGGATTAGATCATTTGTTGACGCCAAATGGAGGAAACAAGGAAGAAGAAGGCTGGGATGTTTTGATTTGTGTTATTTCTGTTGCTGCAGTTTAAGTTTTTTTTGAATTTTGATTGTTCAATTGATCCCATTCTCGAATTCCTACTACTTAGTTAAGCTTTAGCTAATGTTTGTTGCCCTAGTTTGTTTAAGAAATTTCCTAATTTCCTAAGCTTAGTTTTAAACTCCCTTGTGTTAGGATTGCTTGCACTGAAATTCAATAGCACTGTTCTGTGCCATTTCGGCACTGTTCCGTGCCAAATTAGATTTTGAGTATCGGCTTGTGAAGTGTGATAGGTCTAAGCATTGATCTAAGGCTAGCTAAGCAAGAATGGATAGTTACATTTTGTATTGGGTTAGCAAGTTAGATTCGTTTCTTTAAAAATTCAATTTGATACTTAGCCTCGTTCTAGTTTTTTTCTAATTCCTCTAATTGCATTACACGTTTCAGTTTTTCACTTCATTCCTTTGATGATTCATAGAGCTTTGCACTAGTGTTTTATACTCACTAGTTTTGAGTTCTAAATCCCTACAATCGGTTTACTCCTTAAAATTGAATCGAATTGCATCTTTAGGTTTGCTTTGATACATTGTTTCGATAGTCTCATAATTAGATTAGATTTGCATCCTTTATTATTGCTTGTTGATTTTTACTTACATTTCAATGCAAAACCCCCAAAACCCCTATTTTAACAGAAAACCCAAAAAGCACGACAACGTAAGCTCGAATTAAGAAATTGTCTACTAGTCCTTGGAAAAATATGACTCGAGGCCCCTATACTTCATTTATTTAAATTTATTATGGGTTTTCGATAAATTTATAAATTCTAATTTGCAACCCTACTCGTGACACATTGCAAATCTAGGGTTATCAGATTTTGGCGCCATTGTCGGGGAACTAAC
>NW_027428689.1:0-1916 GCF_044706935.1 Curcuma longa
AGAAAAAAATGAGAAGGGTGCCAAAGTTGGATGCTTGTGCCATTTTTAGGGTGTAGCAAGGTGCCAAGGGAAATGTTGTTTGAAACAAGTCAGATTTTCATCATTATTTGATGCTATGACGATTTTGTGATGAGTTATGATGCTGATGTGTGGAAACAAATCGAAAATCAAGTTCTAGCATAATGTGCCAAGAAAAGAGGTTGTGTGCCAATTCTTGATCTTCAAAATTTTTATGGATCGGTTTCAAGGGAAATTGATTGAGCTAAATTTGTAGAAATGCATTGAGTTGAGAAAGCAAAGAATGCAGCATGCCAAGTGGTCAGTTTGAAATCAAACAGAACAAAGAAAAGGAAAGAAGAAAAGAGAAATCCAAAAAACAATTTATGAGGAGTTTTGAAGTTGGGAATGAGTTTGGCTTGGATTGATTCAACAAATCATTTGAACTCAGTCAAAGAAGTGGGATGGATGTGTGATAATCATGGCCACAAACTCAGATTCGAAATGGAGCAGAAATCAGAAAAAATTTGCAGAAGAAAAATCAGAAAAATCAGAAAAAAAGAGAAAAAAAAGAAAAAGAGAAGTGTGATCTTCAAGTTTCAAAAATTCCGCTGCAAATTAAATGAATGAGTCGGATTGGAATACAATATACTATGGATACAAATCAGATGGTAGCATTTCAGATCAGAAAAAAATGATGAAGAAAACAGAAAAAGAGAAAGAAATAAGAAAATGGAAGAATATCAAGTGAGGAGCTACATGGGAACCTACTCCATTTCAGTTCCTTGCTAAACAACAAATTCGTATTCTAAACCTTCAAAGTACATCTGCAACAGACAGAAGCAAAAGCAAAAACAGAAAAAAAAAGAAAAACCCAGTTTTTGCAGTTTTCAATTTTCACCCAAGGTTTTGCTATTTTTGGAGGACTGAATTGCACTCGAATTTCATAGAACTTTGCATGGCTATTAGCATTATCAATCAAGCTTCATGATGGAAAAAGAATGGAGGAAAAACAGCAAGAAACAAGAGAGAACAAACCAATTTTCAAATTCAATTTCAGTAATTTTTGGAATTAAACGTGCCAATGATACATTGAAATTGCGGATTCGTGTGAGGTGAATTTTGGTTTCTGATGATTGGATGCTATTTCTTATCTCTTGTGAAACCTAAATGTGAAGAAATTGGGTTAAAATTCAAAGGGAAACCAAAAATGGCACATTTGGTGAGTTTTGAGGAAAAATATAGAAAAGAGAAGGAGTTTGTATCAACAAGGAGAACCTAATGGGTTTGACTTATCCTTGGTTCATGAATCTGAAAAGAACATGGAAACAAATGTAATGCAAAGAAAAAAGTAGAAAAGAGGGCAAGGTTCATTGATTTACATTTAAACATACTCATGTCTACCACTTCATTCACTCTTCTCTTGAAATTTCTTTTGAAATTTTATTTCTACATTTTCTAATTCCTTTGTTTCAGTTCTTGATTTCTTTATATCTCTTCAATAATCCTAATAGATGTGGATCCCAAATCAATAATGCTAGTGGAGAGTAGAAAGCAAGCAAGCCTATGGAAGTGTTTGAAACTTAAGTTGTTTGAGTGAGCCCTACTTCACTTTGATCTTGAATTAGAATTAGGGTGAGAGCCACTGATTTACATATTGAAAACAACCTCGATCAGATCCAAGTGTGATGCATTTATCTTAATTAGTCACGAAGGGTGAAACTTGCTAGGTGGTTAACCAAATACAAGGGTTAGTTCATGGCTTAAGCTTTTGAGACTCTACAACTTAGATAATTCTCTTTTAATTGTTTTCTAATTATGATTGAGGATGATCTAGGGGGGAATACGACCTTAGTTTATTTTGTTGACTTGAGCGAGACGTTGAAATGAAAACACCACTTTTCATTCTCTTGTGGTGG
>NW_027428690.1:0-2419 GCF_044706935.1 Curcuma longa
TGTAACATCCCCCTCTTTCTTATGCTAATAGGGAGACGTTACGTACTTTAACTTTAATAACATAACACAATTTAAAACATTCTTTTCTGTTTAACAAGCGGAAGCAAAGAAATAAATAATAATTCTTGGACATAAAATAAACATTTATTTAATTCTTAATCTTTGATCTTATTCAGTGATTCCGCCGACACCACACATCAAACACTTTTCCAGCTGCCTCCTCTTTCCTAAAACTTTTCCTTTCATTTATCTGCAATATGAGGAATGCAAACTATAAGCAATGCTTAGTAAGTACATCATCTAACTCACAAAAATCATAGAAAACTTCGTCATAACATATGCTATTATATGAAAGAAAATGCTGGTAAATGATGTGGAAAAACTTATACTATATATAAGTGAAAATAAATAAACATCCTTCTTTGGGCCCAGCGAGGTATCAATGCAGACATCTCTTATATAGGCGAACCTTGTGCCTTGAATTCCTTTCTTATTGGGCGAACCTTGTGCCCGGAATTCATTATGGGCGAACCTTGTGCCCTGGATTCCTTCCTTGTGGGCGAACCTTGTGCCCGGAATTCTTTATGCCTTGCATTTCTTATGGGCGAACCTTGTGCCCGATACCCGCCTCTTAAAAGTAAAATATCTTTCTTATACTTCTTATATCATGCAATTCTACCATTTGCTTTAACAAAATCATGCATATGCTTTAACAAAAATCATGTTTATGGAAAGAATAAAGATAACAACGGAGCTACTCATACTGCAGGTGAGAGATGCACTTACCTCATTTACTCAAAAAGGTTATTAGCGCTAGAGTTTGTGGAAATCGAAGATATTATCCGAAGTGCTCTTAGTGCTTTCTCCTCGTGACCTAGCAAAACCATAACTATAACTTAACCATAATCATAAAATTATCCTGGTCTTATCACTCAACTGGGTAACGAGTTAATCCTATTCTCAATCTAACTAATCATTTTCAATTTATCTAATTAAACTGATAAAGCCTCAATATTAACTTGATTAACCCTAATTAACTAACTACTATTCATCATCTAACTTAACCATAAATCATATACTTGCTATTTAAACCAATTAATCAATAAATTCATAAAAACTACTTATTACTAATTAATTAATGATCAACCCATTAATTACTAATTAATATGCAATTAAACAGATCAATCCTCTAATTAAACTAAGTTAGTTATCAACTGTCCATTATAAAATCAAACCTTAATTAATAAGCTAATCAATTGATTATCTAATAATCTTAATTAATCAAACTTATCCAATTAACTTAATTAATCATCTGATTAACTATCAATTAATTAACTACATTAATTAAATCTAATTTAACAATTAACTAATTAACTAATGTAATTAAACTGATTAATAGCTAACTAGATTAACTATCGTCATTAATTAATCACTTAAACTAATTAACTATTTATTAATCTAATTACTAATTACTTAATTGAACTAACAGGTTAATTAAGGCAGCGATTAACTGATTAACAATTAAATTAATTAACTTAATTAATTAAACTAACATTAATTAATTAATCCAATAATTAACTAAAGCACCAACGGTCTGGAACAGAGGCTGGCGATCGGAGGTCACGGTGGCAGAGCTACGGCAGGGCATTAGGCGGCGGCTTGTATGCACAGTGGAACGCGGCGGTGACAGAGGCGGCGTCCGCGGGTCGACCGGTGGCGGAGGGAGAAGCGGCGGTGGTGACTGCTCTGCTTCGCCATGCAGAGGCCGGCGAAGGGCGCAGTGGAGGGTTTGGTCTGCAGGGGACGGCGACGCTGGTCGAGCTGAGTGTGGCTAGGGTTTGGCCCTCCTTTAAAGCCCTTCGTCCGTTCCGAGTTCCTCGTCGGTAGAATCGGGCGACGGGCGGACGTGGCGGACGTGGCTCGCGTGGGCGCGGGTCGCGCGGAGAGGAAGCGACGGTGTGCGAAACTCCGTTATAAAAAGAGTGCACAGTACTTACCCTAAATTTGGGATTAAGAATTCCCGATTAAATCGGGTCTAATTTCTTAAATCGAATCAGATTAAATTTTAGTTCGTTTGGTTCGGCCATCAAACGACTTCTGAATTGACCCAAACTAATTTTGTTAGATTTCTTTGTAAGACAAATCTTGTTACCTATTTTATTTTATCAAAACCTCTTCCAGTATAAACCAAACCAACTTGGTTTAGTTTGATTCAATCTTGGTTTATTTGGTTCACTAACCAAACGGTCTCTGATTTGACCCAAACTAATTTTATTTAATTCATATTTGCACAGATGAATTTTCCCTTCTATTTTATTTTATCAAACTCCGTTCTATCATTTAATTAAAGGACCTTTATTATAATTTTAAATCTAATTGAAAATTCTAAAAATAGGGACAACATAATACGGGTGTTACA
>NW_027428691.1:0-1287 GCF_044706935.1 Curcuma longa
CTGTCAACACCAGAATCCCCCAGAAAATATACTCCAAGTAGTAGGACCAGTCAAGTCAAGGTCCTACAATAAACAACAAAACACACTTAATACCGTATCAAATTACAGTAATTAAACCTCATAGTTTAATATAAACCATCCAACTAATCCTAACCCTTGGTTAATGATCATCTCATTGATTGGTCAATTTAATCCTAAACCTTTACATAGGTTAGACTAACCTCCCAACATAAATCAATTCATCACCTTAATCCAAATCCATTAACTACCCACATCAGCAACCTTAATCTATCAAACTAATCACACTGAAATAAACGAAGAGTTTACCTCAATCTATGTTCTACTTTGTTTCCTCCTCCAATCCAATCCCTCTTCTTCTTCCTTCACGGCAGCAACTCAAAGAAGCTACCAATACCAGATCCAAGCTGTGAAGGGAATACAAATCAAACTCTACAGGAATTCAAAGCCATCCAGATAAATTAGGGATTCAACAGAAATCAACTTACTAATCAATACTTTCCCTCAGCTTCCCAGCCTCATCGCCCTAACTCCCTCCTGCTCAATGGATGAGAAAATCCACAGAACACCCAATGAACTCTAGATCAGTTCTTCCTTGCAACTGGAATCAGCGAACTCCTACCAATCCAAACGGATCGCAACCCCAATCTGTGAAACCGACAAGCACCTCAATATCCAAGTAAAACCGAATTCAAAGACTTACCGCGAGACTAGACCCTGGATTAGAGATTAAGCACCTGTTCTTCCTAATCTCCTTGCTGCCGCGAATCAGCGAACCACCACCGGATCCAATAACAACTCAATCCAAGCTGGACCTGAAATCCGACGAAACCCTAGATCTAAGTTCAGAATCCGAGCACAAACCGAAATCCAACTAAGAACCCTTACCGATGACCTCCTTCTTCTCCGATTTGCCACCGCTCGCGTTCGCCCAAATCGCCGCCGACGGCACACCTCCGTTCGCTCAAAAGCCAGCCACCACTAGCTCCGATCGCCGATGATCCTTAGCTTCAAATGGCACTGGCGTCGGCTGGCGTTCGTCTCACTGCTTCGGCGAAGATCCGAGCAGAGCAGCGGCGTCGCGCGATGAGGGAACCGAGATCGCGAGTGAGAGGAAACCTTCGGCTACTGTAGCTTTTATTGGTTCTTAACGGATTCGGATCCAAACCTTTAACCCACTAATCCCTTAACCCTTTAATCCATTAACTAAATGGGTTGGGCTTAAATAGGTTGGGCTTTAATCACCATATGGGCTTTTAAATCTGGTAT
>NW_027428692.1:0-11382 GCF_044706935.1 Curcuma longa
CAAACTAAAGGAAATATTTGAGGTCTTTTTGATCTATCTTAGTTTTATGTCCACTTTGGGCCTAAACCCTCATGATTTTGTTTCTCGGACTCTTCCCAAAAGGCATCATATCAATGGAGATATTTTTCATCCTTTTAACCCCATGATCTTTTCGATATACTTTAGATGTTGGACTATGTTTGCACCCTTGCAACCCAACAGTTCTATAGGTGCAACATTTGAATTTTAGAGGAGCAGTCTATTAATGGAGCTAGTAATCAATTGGTGGGTGATTTCCAATCACAATAGCAACCCTATAAAGAAGGGTTTCGTGGAAGATTTTAACATAAGTTCTTGAGGGTTTTGGAGAAAAGTGTTATTGCATTTCTAGATCTCAGAGACAATCCAAGAGTTACAAACAACGATCAAAGCAAAACTTCTTAGAGTAAATTATTCATTTCAATTTCTTTTGATACCATCTGTATACTTTTTTTTGCTTTATATTTATTTGTAAATAACAGGAGTTGTAAGAGGTTTCTCTGCCTCCAGATGGATCGACAAGAAGAAAATAGCGGAGTATCGGTAATATGAAAATTATGGAGTAGTATTTTTGAGAATTTTGAATCACGTAAATTCTCGTATTCTTCTACTTGTGTTTTGTTCTAACCCCCTTCTAGCGACGTGTGTCCAAATTAAGTTTTTCTTGATTTATTTAAAAAAAAAGTGATATTTTTCAAAATTTATATAGATTTTAAAATTTTAAAATTATTAGATATAAATTACATCACTTTTCTCTCTATTATTTTTTAAAATATATTATTTGATAATTTTAAAATTATTTTTAAAAATTTATAATTCATATAATTGTTTTGATAAAATGGTTACATAATTCTATTCAGATGCATGTGTTAGAGTAATTTAAGCGTGTTAAAATCGATGGAATCAAAATATCTCCACAATGGTATAATATTGTCCACTTTGGGCCTAAGCCCTCATGGCTTTGTTCTTGGGTTCTTCCCAAAAGGCCTCAAACCAATAGAGATACTTTCCATCCTTTTAACCCCATGATCTTTTCCATGTACTTTAGATGTGAGACTATGTTTGCGCCCTTGGAACCCAACATCCCCCCCTCAAATAAAGGATCACAGGCCCCCACGTCGTTTTGATGTCTGAATCCTCGACCCACCAGGACTTTTTGCCCCTCGGTCCACTCGACCTACTAGGACTTCTCACCTAACCGCAGCTAGAACTTTTTGCCCCTCGGTCCATCCGACCTACTAGGACTTCCCACCTAGTCGTAACTAGAACTTTTTATCCCTCGGTCACCCGACCTACTAGGACTTCCCACCTGGTGTCTGGTCCTCTTGATTCAGACACGGAAGCACTCACTTCCTTTGTTTAAGGTTCAAACCACATGGTTAGATCTGGATCATGGCTCATCCAGCGGTTAGTCCGGTGAAGAGTGGTCTCGCTCTGATACCACTTGTTAAAACCAATGGAATCAAAATATCTCCACAATGGTATGATATTGTCCACTTTGGGCCTAAGCCCTCATGGCTTTGTTCTTGGGCTTTCCCCAAAAGGCCTCAAACCAATGAAGATACTTTTCATCCTTTTAACCTCATGATCTTTTTCATGTACTTTAGATGTGGGACTATGTTTGCACCCCTTGCAATTCAACAAAGCGGTTGTTCTAACTTTTCTTAGGCAGGCGAATGAAGGTATAGGAGACGATTTGAAAGAATTTATGAAAAAACACTTTGTATGAGGTGTTAAACATACTCTTGTTAATCAATTAGCAAGATCAAATACACATAATTATATGTACATAGTAAAAATGAAATAATCAAATAAATCAATAGAATCTTTTTGGTGAGTTATTCTAAATTTTGCGATAACTTTTTTTTAATTCATCATAAATTTCGTTACAAAACACCTAAATTTTTATAGTGGATTAAGTGTCCGATCACCTAAATTGAGATTTATTAAAAAGAAATATAAGTCTCTTACCTCTCACAGCTAAGATAAAGTGTTTATAACCACACTTCCTTCCAACGCCACTACCACGGTTCGATTCCTGTGCCCGCTGGGTACTCACTGTGCTGGTCGGGCATGTGGATCCAAAGCCCTTGCTGGCCGAGGTTAGTCCATCAATGTTATACATTGATGTTTATCTTTTTGTCCTGTAGTCCCTTAGGTGTCTCATTCCATCCTTTTTCAATCTTTAATTGAAGTTAAGTCTCCATGTCAACTAACTTAATTATATTGTGCAAGTTATTCTCCACAAGCTACTCCAATACCACCTTAATATTTCTAGTCCTACTATCATTTAGATGTCTTATACAACTTTCTTTAAACTTCATTAATCTCAAAGTGATTGAGTGTGTTGCCTGGTCTCTGTCAACCCACATCATCCACACTCGATCTAATCGAATCATGAGCTCTAAAAGCTTCACGTTTTGTCCTGTCAAATTTTTACACAATTTAACACACATATCAAATGTATATATAAAGTTTAACTTGAAATCTTTGCTCAAATATCTAAATTCAAGGCACAATTATACTAACAAAAGGGCAACCCTTCAATGTCTTGGTAAAAAAAAAGCTCCTATAAAAAGGGTGGCCAATAGTTTGCATTAATGGATATTGCAAACTTACAATGGCAAAAAAGGAAAGGGTAAACTCACCAATTGGTAAACATGGCCGGACAAAGAAGACTCACGAATATGGATCAACGACTCAAAACATATCTCCAGAAAAGAAAGAAAGTTCACGGCATTGCTGGATGGCTTAGGCATCATGTGGTGGCGATCGATGGCCTGAACAGGGAAAAATCTCGGAAAGGACTCGAGAGGAGGTGTCGCTAGCTCAGTTGGGAATTGAGATCGAGAAGAAGGCTTGCAGGCAAGGGAGTGGGGAGGAGATGGAGGACTCTGGCCTTTGTGTCAGTGTTCGCAGCAGGAGCAACATGCAGTACTTGCGCGTGAAAAAACAAGAGAAGGATCGTCAGGCTCGAGTCTTTGCCAGTGGCCATGCGCAAGGAGACATCGCGAGGTTATGAAGGAGAGAGAAAACATGAGCGAGGGGAGTAAAAGCTAAGCCAGACAGTGTTCATGCTAAACCCTAGAGAGTGGGTAAGCTTGTGTAAACTAGCAGAAGATCTATGCACACTGGCTTCTTCATAAACAATGGATTCAACATTCACAGAAATGGATGCATGATCTACTGTAGCATGAAAGTAGCTCTTACATAGTGCTCATATATAAAAGAAGATATGTACAAAATCTCAAGTTCGTTGAATGACTCGAATTCAATCAATCAAAACCCAATACAACTTCTCCTGATAAAGACGTCCCCACAGGCTTCACACAGACAAGCGACGCAAGGCTTGTCTGTTGTGAACACGTGGGGACGTCTTTATCAGGAGAAGTTAATGTGTGTTGGGGTTTTGATTGATTGAATTCGAGTCATTCAACGAACTTGAGATTTTGTACATATCTTCTTTTATATATGAGCACTATGTAAGAGCTACTTTCATGCTACAGTAGATCATGCATCCATTTCTGTGAATGTTGAATCCATTGTTTATGAAGAAGCCAGTGTGCATAGATCTTCTGCTAGTTTACACAAGCTTACCCACTCTCTAGGGTTTAGATGACACTGTCTCGCTTAGCTTTTACTCCCCTCGCTCATGTTTTCTCTCTCCTTCATAACCTCGCGATGTCTCCTTGCGCATGGCCACTGGCAAAAGACTCTCGAGCCTGACGATCCTTCTCTTGTTTTTCACGCGCAAGTACTGCATGTTGCTGCTGCTGCGAACACTTGACACAAAGGCCAGAGTCCTCCATCTCCTCCCCACTCCCTTGCCTGCAAGCCTTCTTCTCGATCTTCAATTCCCAACCGAGCTAGCGACGCCTCCTCTCGAGTCCTTTCCGAGATTTTTCCCTGTTCAGGCCATCGATCGCCACCACATGATGCCTAAGCCATCCAGCAATGCCGGTGAACTTTCTTTCTTTTCTGGAGATATGTTTTGAGTCGTTGATCCATATTCGTGAGTCTTCTTTGTCCGGCCATGTTTTCTCCGATTGGTGAGTTTACCCTTTCCTTTTTTGCCATTGTAAGTTTGCAATATCCATTAATGCAAACTATTGGCCACCCTTTTTATAGGAGCTTTTTTTTTACCAAGACATTGAAGGGTTGCCCTTTTGTTAGTATAATTGTGCCTTGAATTTAGATATTTGAGCAAAGATTTCAAGTTAAACTTTATATATACATTTGATATGTGTGTTAAATTGTGTAAAAATTTGACAGGACAAAACGTGAAGCTTTTAGAGCTCATGATTCGATTAGATCGAGTGTGGATGATGTGGGTTGACAGAGACCAGGCAACACAATCAATCACTTTGAGATTAATGAAGTTTAAAGAAAGTTGTATAAGACATCTAAATGATAGTAGGACGAGAAATATTAAGGTAGTATTGGAGTAGCTTGTGGAGAATAACTTGCACAATATAATTAAGTTAGTTGACATGGAGGCTTAACGTCAATTAAAGATTGAAAAAGGATGGAATGAGACACCTAAGGGACTACAGGACAAAAAACATCAATGTATAACATTGATGGCTAACCTAGCAAGGGCTTTGGTGGTGAGTTCAAGCTGCGAAAGATAAACACTTTTTTTTTTTTTTTGATTTACAAGGGGTGTCTGGGCATTTGGCACCAACTAGTCCCCTTGGCTGACCGGCCCTGCCCCACGACCTTCAACGAGAGTCCCCATCGGCCAACGAGGGTAAATCAGGAGGATTCACCGGCACCTGCACTCCGACCCGTTACCAAGATTTGATCCACATGCCCGACCAGCACAGTCGACTGCCACGCCCCAGGCGAAAATACCCAGCGGGACGGGCCCCGGAGGAATCGAACCGTGGTAGTGGCGTTGGAGAGGAAGTGTGGTTACCGGTGCACCACGCCCCTGGGGGCATTTTAAATGTGGAGGGGCCCCTAAACCCTAAACACTTATCTTAGCTGTGAGAGGTAAGAGACTTATATTTCTTTTTAATAAATCTCAATTTAGGTGATCGGACACTTAATCCACTATAAAAATTTAGGTGTTTTGTAACGAAATTTATGATGAATTAAAAAAAAGTTATCGCAAAATTTAGAATAACTCACCAAAAAGATTCTATTGATTTATTTGATTATTTCATTTTTACTATGTACATATAATTATGTGTATTTGATCTTGCTAATTGATTAACAAGAGTATGTTTAACACCTCATACAAAGTGTTTTTTCATAAATTCTTTCAAATCGTCTCCTATACCTTCGTTCGCCTGCCTAAGAAAAGTTAGAACAACCGCTTTGTTGGATTGCAAAGGGTGCAAACATAGTCCCACATCTAAAGTACATGAAAAAGATCATGAGGTTAAAAGGATGAAAAGTATCTTCATTGGTTTGAGGCCTTTTGGGGAAAGCCCAAGAATAAAGCCATGAGGGCTTAGGCCTAAAGTGGACAATATCATACCATTGTGGAGATATTTTGATTCCATTGGTTTTAACAAGTGGTATCAGAGCGAGACCGCTCTTCACCGGACTAACCGCCGGATGAACCATGATCCAGATCTAACCATGTGGTTTGAACCTTAAACAAAGGAAGTGAGTACTCCCGTGTCTGAATCAAGAGGACCAGACACCAGGTGGGAAGTCCTAGTAGGTCGGGTGGACCGAGGGGTAAAAAGTTCTAGTTGCGACTAGGTGGGAAGTCCTAGTAGGTCAGATGGACCGAGGGACAAAAAGTCCTAGCTGCGGCTAGGTGGGAAGTCCTAGTAGGTCGAGTGGACCGAGGGGCAAAAAGTCCTGGTGGGTCGAGGATTCAGACATCAAAACGACGTGGGGGGCCTGTGGTCCTTTGTTTGAGGGGGGGATTGTTGAGTTCCAAGGGCGCAAACATAGTCTCACATCTAAAGTACATAGAAAAGATCATGGGGTTAAAAGGATGGAAAGTATCTCTATTGGTTTGAGGCCTTTTGGGAAGAACCCAAGAACAAAGTCATGAGGGCTTAGGCCCAAAGTGGACAATATTATACCATTGTGGAGATATTTTGATTCCATCGATTTTAACACGCTTAAATTACTCTAACACATGCATCTAAATAGAATTATGTAACCATTTTATCAAAACAATTATATGAATTATAAATTTTTAAAAATAATTTTAAAATTATCAAATAATATATTTTAAAAAATAATAGAGAGAAAAGTGATGTAAATTATGTCATGATTTTTAAAATTTTAAAATCTATATAAATTTTAAAAATATCACTTTTTTTTTAAATAATAGAGAAAAACTTAATATTGGAATTGCTGACGTCGCTAGAAGGGGGTTAAGAAACAAAACACAAGTACAAGAATACGAGAATTTACATGATTCAAAATTCTCGATTCCTACTCCATAATTTTTCATCCTACCGATACTCCACTATTTTTCTTCTTGTCGAATACCATCTGGAGGCAGAGAAACCTCTTGCAACTCCTGTTATTTACAAATAAATATAAAGCAAAAAAAAAGTATACAGATGGTATCAAAAGAAATTGAAATGAATAATTTACTCTAAGAAGTTTTGCTTTGATCGTTGTTTGTAACTCTTGGATTGTCTCTTGAGATCTAGAAATGCAATAACACTTTTCTCCAAAACCCTCAAGAACTTATGTTAAAATCTTCCACGAAACCCTTCTTTATAGGGTTGCTATTGTGATTGGAAATCACCCACCAATTGATTACTAGCTCCATTAATAGACTGCTCCTCTAAAATTCAAATGTTGCACCTATAGAACTGTTGGGTTGCAAGGGTGCAAACATAGTCCAACATCTAAAGTACATCGAAAAGATCATGGGGTTAAAAGGATGGAAAATATCTCCATTGATATGATGCCTTTTGGGAAGAGTCCAAGAACAAAATCATGAGGGTTTAGGCCCAAAGTGGACATAAAACTAAGATAGATCAAAAAGACCTCAAATATTTCCTTTAGTTTGATCATAAGAGATAGATCAAAAAGACTTTTGGATTTGTCTCAAGAGACTTATATTACTAAGATGCTACAACTCTTTAATATGACAGATTGCAACATTGAACAGACTCCGACAGCGAAAGGTACTGTTCTGAGCAAAAGTATGTGTCCTAAGACTCCTGAAGAAATAGCCGATATGAAGAAAAAATCATATGTCAGTGCTATTGGTAGTTTGATGTACACTATGTTGTGTACTCGTCCTAATATAAGCTATGTTGTTGGCTTAGTTAGTCATTTCCAGTTAAACCCGGGATCGAGACACTAGAAAGCAGTGAAGAGGATCTTCAGATATCCTAAAGGAACAACAAACTATTGTCTTTGTTTTCATGGAGCTGATATGAGCCTGAGTGGCTACACAGATGCAGATTGGGCAGGAGACCTTGATGACAGGAAATCCACATCTAGCTATACCTTCTTGCTAAATGGTGGCGCCATCTCATGGAATATCAAGAAACAGGCTTGTGTAGTGCTGTCGACTATGGAAGCTGAGTATGTGGCTTGTGCAGCGGTTGTGCAAGAGGTTGTCTGGTTAAGAAGGTTCCTGAAGCATTTGAAAATTACTGAAGACAGTAGGAGTCCTATTACAGTGTACTGTGACAGTCAAACTGCTATAGCTTTCTCCAAAGAACCTAAATATCACAGCAAAGGCAAGTATATAGAAATTAAAAATAATTTTGCACTACTATAAAGAAGTTAATAGACAACGCCCCAAAGACAACGTTTTTTAGCAAAAGCGTTGTGGTTTTTCAATTTACAACGTTTTTTGTCAAAACTGTTATCTTTTAAAACTAAAAGACAACGTTTGTTCAGAAAGCGTTGTCTATTAGCGTTTATTTTGGGTCAACCACAATACTTTTAAAAAATCATTGTCGAAAGCGTTGTCTTTTAGCGGGTTTTTTGCCAAAGACAACGCTTTTAAAAAGTATTGTTGTTGAGGGTTGTCGTTGAGGGTTTAGAGGGTTTATATCCAGGTATTTAGGGTTTAGGGTATTTAGCAAAGGAAGGCATACTAGGAAAGGAAGGGTTGTCGTGAGACACTTTTTAGGGTTGTCGTGAGACACTTTTTAGGTGGCGACGATCTGATGGAGCGGAGCGGCCCGCCGGAGTCCTGGATGGACTCTCCTTCCTCGATCCGAAGGGGTCGGCTCTCTTCTCCCCCTCCCAGTGCCTTCCTCGCCCCGGCCTTCGACGCCTGCGTCGCCGCCACCCCTCACTCTTCCTCCAGCAGCGATTCCCTCGACATCGATGCCTCCCTCCTCCGCTACACTCGCTCGGGGATGCACCTTTATCCCTCCGATTCGTTCGATCTGTCTTCTTCCACCACGCGGCGCCTTCGCGGCCATCTCAAGCTCTGGTTCTCTTGGATTCCCCTCCGCCTGCCTCGGAGATAGGGGGGCGCACTTTCATCTCGCCGCTGTCTCCGATCGACAACCTCCTGCCGATGAGGGCCACGAAGTACGTGACGCCTGTGAAGGTGGAGGTGGGGGAGGACATGGTGGTCATGGACGGGGTGCTTGTGAGCGACGCCGGACATGGAAACAGACGGAATGATATTGAAAGAGATGCGTGCGGCGCCCTGGATGAGAATGGCATCTGCTACAATGGCTCCAAATGCGTGGTCAATCAATCATTCAATTTTCTGACGATTTCTTACTAGTTTATTAATCATAGTTACTTGCCTTATTATTGATTTTATTGCTATAGCTTCACAATTTCACATAGCACTAGAGATATTCTAGTTTATTTGTTCTTTTTCATGGCATCTTTGGCATTACTGTCTTCTCATTGAAAATGTTGATCAAGCATATCTACATCAATTTGCACAATTTTTGACATAGATGAAGAAGAACATAGATCCAACATCCATTTGTAGCATAAGAAGATTTGCAATTGCATATCAACACTATTTCACTTGAACTCCTCTACTCCCTTCATCTAATTCAAGGTCCACGATTTCTTCCACTAACATCTTCAGTTTGAGGGAGAGTCTAGCACTAAGTTTGGTTCAATGTGCACAAATTCATATTCCAAGCCCTCAGATAGATCTGTATAGAGGAAGAGAACTAAGGATTCTATCTTCTAAGCCTAAATTTTTTTGACATAGATGAAGAAGAACATAGATCCAACATCCATTTTGGCACAAGAAAATTTCCCATTCATATCAACACTATGCCACTTACTTCTCTGCTCCCTTCATCTAATTCAAGTTCCATGATTTCTGCCACTAACATATTCAGTTTGAGGGAGAATCTAGCACTAAGTTTGGTTCACAGAATGCAATTGACAAGGAACAAAGTACTTATTTTTAGCGAATGAAAATATGAAATCAAGTGAATGGAATAGGAATATATATTCATTAGTACAGTTAATGGAATAACAAGGCAAACATATTAGAACAAGAATTTGTGTGTTCCATGAGATTAATTTTTAACCTGGAGAGCAGATATTTGTAAGACCACTATCTTGTGATGGTTTTCATGAGATTAATTTTTTGTTTTTTTCCTGTGTTTCTTTTTTGGTGCATTTCTCAAATATGTTGCAATCTTGAAATCTTGAATTGTGTGTTGAAATTCTATTTATCATGCACTTGAATATAAAGCTGGAGAGCAGAAGGTCATCCCAAGGTATGAGCTCCTACGGTGTTGGACACTCTCAATTGAACTCCCTTTTATCTGCAAACTGCAATTTATATGCATATTACTAGCATGCTGCAAATCTAGAAAACTAACAAATAATAAGTGTTCGAAACTTGTTGCATTATGGATCATGGTTATTGTTTGCCTTTAAACTTGCTGCTATTCTATTGATAGTTTTGGGTGTAATTTGCATAGTGCATATAATAGAAGTCCAGGAAAACAAGCGTGTAATTATGACATGGAAGTTTGAATTGTGTGGCAAATAGTTAACTACTTGTGTTTTCCTGGTTGGGGTGGTCCAGGTTGGTATATCTGATAATTTCACATATTTGCCAATTGATAAAGGAGAAACTAAAGGAGAAACTTCAAACTCATGCTAAGGTGCTATGGAATCCATTTGATGTTAAGAAACCTTGAATATTCTGTTTGAGTTATTTTAATCTCAAATTTGATTATTGTGTTTTGGGTTTGTTGATGTGTAGCCAAGCTGGAATGCTGATCTCCAAGCTTTCTGTGCCTAGTAACAATGGTAAGGAGGCTATTGAGGAAGTGATAGCTAAAGTTCTTTTCTGTCCTCTGAAAAGGTATTGTGATTCATTTCACTTCTACAGTCCTCTGATAAGTATGGAATGCTGCTACTAATGTTGTGATGCATCTGTTCTATTTCTGCACGTGATAAAAGGGAAAACTTAACAGTTAAACCAAAGGGCTAGTGTGTTAGCAGATAGGTTGATTCTATTTCTGATGCAATTAGTTTTGGTCCCATGTAATGTCGGGTCAGTTGCAAATAATACATCACTTGCAATTTCTCCCTATTGGTGCTAATTATTTGTTTATGTGCTGTTGTCATTGAACCCTACACGGAGATTGTTTATGTTCAAACAAGGGAAGGAAAGGTTGGAAAAAACCAGTGTGGGAAATACTACAGGTATGTGTAATTATGTTTGATATGGTCTTGATGTGTGTTATTATGTGATCAGATTTATGTGGGAAATACTAATTATTTGATTGGATAAATTAGTATTATCTTTTGGCAAGTTGGTCTTTGGCATATGGACCTGCTGTTACTTGGTGATGCAGTGGTTGCGATTCTATTCTGCTGCTAATGTTGTGATGCACCTGGACATTATTCTGTTGCGTTGAAACCTTTGTTATGGACCTGCTGCTGTTATGGAGCTTCTATGTTGGAAGTTGTAACTTAAATTTGTGTTATGAACTTGTATAAGTTGTATGTTATGGACATGTGTTATGAATTGTGTGTTATGAACCTGCTGTAAGAATGGTTTTTGTGTAAATATAAGTTGTATGTTTTGTATGTGATTTAGTAAATTTTGTAGCAAATGGTTTTGTATTTACAAAATATATTATTTCTTATTTACTGCTAAAAAAATCAAAAGACAACGCTTTTAAAAACGTTGCAATACCCAAGCAATTTGTAACAAAATTACAACGTTTTTTAACCGTTGCAAAATGTGTTGTCATAACTATTAAAAACAACGTTTTTAAAGCGTCGCAAAAAACGTTGTAATATTTACAATGCTTTTTCTGCGTTGCGAAGGTGTTGTCGATGTTAACAAAGACAACGCTTAAAAACGTTGTCGTTGAGGGACCCCTTTTACAACAAGGCCTCTTACAACGCTTTTTAACCCACAAAGACAACGCGTTTTCCGCGTTGTCTATTAATATTTTTCTAGTAGTG
>NW_027428693.1:0-4525 GCF_044706935.1 Curcuma longa
CAGAGCACACACGGAGGTTACAGAAAAATCAATCGAGTCCATCAGTCGACTGGAGCAGTCGACTGGTGATGGTGCAGTTGACTGCTAGACGACCGTTGGAGCGACAGCTGACTGATTAAATGCAGATTAAAGAGTTGTTGAAGCCCATCAGTCGATTGGCCCTTGGAGCAGTCGACTGATGTACAGAAATACATAAAAATAGAAGACGACGCCAAAGAAAATAAGAATTTATTTTCTCTTATTTTTCTGGCATACTCTGACTTTGTAAAAGCTTTCCTCTTCCTCCATACTTCACTACTCATTCTTGCGAAAAGAAGATATCAGTTTGTAAAGGTTTCTCCGCCTTCAAAGTGATCTTTGAAAAGGAGGATTTTTCATAGTGGAAAGGTGCTCGGTGTGTATGGATCCTTGGATTAGTCACTTCGTAGAGGTGGATACCAAGTAAATCAACGGGTTAGCGATTGTGATCTATTCTCTGCTTTTATTTCTGCTTCTACTAACGATCTCGCAGGAAAGTTCAGAAAAATCACTATTCACCCCCTCTAGCGAACGCATTTGTCCCAACAAGTGGTATCAGAGCAGGTCCCTTTCGCGCAAACTAACATTCAACCGAAAGAATCAAATGACGTTTCAAGAGGGATACAACACCGCACAACCGCCCTACTTCGACGGCAACGATTTCGCATATTGGAAAGGTAGGATGGAGTACTATCTTATGAATGATATTAAAAATTGGTTCAGGGTTGTAGATGAGTTTGAGAAACCGAAGGATGCCTCTAGAACCCCTCTCCTTACAAAAGATTGGTCCAAGGACATATACAAGAAGGCACAAGCAAATGCAAAAGCCACGACTACATTGCAATGTGGACTTTTAAAGGAGAAACTAAGCAAGGTCGGTCCATTAAATTCGGCCAAGGAACTCTGGGAGAAGCTCATTGAACTGAATGAAGGATCAAGCGAATCGAGATGAGCCAAGAGGGATCTCTTGGTTGGGCAACTCCAATCCTTCACGATGAAGCCAAATGAGACGGTGAGCCAGATGCACGGGCGATTCAAGGAGATTGTGAACGATCTCCATGTCATATGTGAGAAGATCGACAACCGTGATCTGGTAAGGTATGTTCTTCAAGCTTTCCCCCGAACCACTTTATGGGCATCGATGGTTGATGCTTATAAAGTGTCAATGGATTTATCTGTTGTCAAGTTAGATGAGTTATTTTGTGAATTTGAATTACATGAGCAAGCTAACTTGTCAACAAAAGAGAAAAGTATAGCTTTGTTTGTAGAAAAGAAGAACTGTACATCAGTCGACTGCTCCAAGGGCCAGTCAACTGATGGGCTCGACTGATTTTTCTGTAACCTCTAAATCAATGGGTCAAGAAGATGTTTACACCACCTCAAAGTAAATCTCAAAGTTTAAACTATAACCCTAACTTGACTTGCTATGAATGCAACAAGAAGGGACACATCAAACTAAACTGTCCGAATCTAAAGAAGAAAGAAGACTCAAAAGAAAGGAAAAAGAAGGACAAGAAGAAGAAGAAGGAGAAGGAAGCATCATCCGAGTCCGAGCAAGAATCCTCAGATAGTGACGAAGAAATGTCGGCTAGGGAGGTGGCACACTATGTCAAACGGATGATGGGGAAGTCGAGAAGGTTCACCAGGAGAGATGTCAAGAAGATGTTCACACCACCTCAAGGTAAATCTCAAAGTTCAAACTATAACCCTAACGTGACTTGCTATGAATGCAACAAGAAGGGACACATCAAGCCAAACTATCCGAATCTAAAGAAGAAAGAAGACTCAAAAGAAAGGAAGAAGAAGGACAAGAAGAAGAAGGAGGTGATGGTAGCTCAAGCCACGTGGGACACCTCAAGCAGTATTGGGATCTTGTGTTTGGTTTACAGGATCCAATATGAAAAGCATAATTTAATTAACGCAGAAATATTAAATTATACATTTCTTCAGACGGTTGTGAAGGATGCAGTTTGTACCCGAAGACATCTTTGATCTTCTGCTGTATTCCTCTCCTCTTCTCGAACGTTGTGTGGACAACGATCCTTCGAGAATTTCTCCACCAGAATTCTCCTCTCCGATGGCTTGCTAAACTTCCTTCTCTTTGCTTGGAGAAAAGGGAAGAAGAAGAGGGGTTGTGGCTGCCGAGAGATTCGGCCACCAAGGATTAGAATTCCCGTGTCTCTCAAACCCGTTGAGAGTCTCTTCTTTTATAGCCTAGCCATCTCCCAAATATGGTATAATTTGAGCCATAAACATGGTATGATTGAATCCTAAACATGGTATGATTTAGATCAATCAATTTCAGAGATTTTGGCAAGATTTCGGAAGTTTCCAATTCGAACCGAGGCTCTTAATCGATCAGGGAATCGATTAAACATCGTAACTTTTCCTCATTAACACTGGTAATTGATCAGGTGATCGATTACCAGGATAGTAATCGATCAACTGATCGATTACCAGTCGATCTCATACGAGGCCTGGTAATCGATCAACTGATCGATTACCAAGGTGTGTAATCGATCAGCTGATCGATTACACAGCCTTATATGGGTTCCAATGCCTGATTTCTTCATGAATTCTTCCAAGGTGGACTTGAGGATTTCTAGAGGCTACAACAGAGACCTAGAGGAGGAATTGATTTTGGTCTCCCGATGGGTTTAAGCTTCCTATGTTCTTTACCGAACACACAACTTAAGTCCAATAATAACTCATTCCACTAGAGAGTTATTATTGCACTACCGCACCAATCCCATATTACAATATGGTCTCCTTCTTACTATCAGTACATTAATCTCCCTGTGTTTAAGATATCATATGTCCGTCAATTAAATGAGTTACTGACAACTCGAATTTAATCAACTTCTAATCCAAGAGTAGTACCACTCAACCTTATTATCATGCGGACAAGGTCCACCTGCAGGGTTTACATGATAATCCTTATGAGCTCCTCAAGGGGACATCATCAACCTAGATTATAGGACACAGATTCCTTCTATAATCAACAACACACCATGTACATAATACTACTTCCCAACTCATCGGGCCTATTGATCTATCGATCTAAATCTCACCCTTTGATGAATTAAAGAAGTACATACTAAGCACATGTGTTTGTTATTATATCGAGATTAAGAGCATGTACATCTATAGTAACAGAGGTTTAGTTCGATTATATAGTCAGTATAAATGGAACAATCCTCAGACGGTCCTGCTCAATACACACTTAGTGTACTAGTGTGATTCTATAGTCAAGACAGACTAAGACCGAATTACACTACAACCACTCCAATGGTTTGTCCAATCCATCTTGGTTGTGAACACTGTTTATAACCTATAAGGAACTGATAACATGGTCTTCTGTGTGTGACTCCGCACACCATGTTTATCTACAATATAGATTAAATGGACACTTGCAAAATATTGACCAAATGTGATTTTTATTTCAGAATATTTATTTACACAGCTAGGATTCTGGTATACATCCCAACAGCAGTGACCCTTTGGACGATGAGGAGGAATTGTGCCACATCACCCGGCACATGACACTCATGGTAGGAGAGAGTGACCACGACGCCACTAGCGAGGAAGAAGAATCAAGCGATGATGAATCCTCCTCAAGCGAGGATGAGGTAATGGATAGTGTTAAGGAAAAATTTCTTTATCATACAATTGCTTTCCTTAAAAATGCATTAGTTAAATCCAAGTCAAAAATTAAAGCTTTAAAAGAAGAACTTAGGGCTACTAGGAACACCGATGTTGATTGTGATGAACTAAGTGATGAAAATGGAAAGTTAAAAGATGAAATTGTTGAACTAAAGAAGTGCTTAGAAAAATTTACTCTTGGGTCTAAAAATCTTGATATGGTGTTAAACAGTCAAAGGGCAGTGTATAACAAAGATGGAATTGGGTATAGACCTAAGGAGGTTTCATACATTTCCCTAGTAGGTAGACAAGGGTCATTAAACAAATTATCTAAGGGAAAAATTAGACAAGCTTGGGTCCCTAAGAAATACTTACAAAATGTTAGTGAATCTAATTTTTGGGTACCCAAAAGTGATGTGTTTTATGTTGTATAGGTGAGAGAGAAGAAGGATACAAACATGTGGATTATGGATAGCGGGTGTTCAAGTCACATGACAGGAGATGTAAGTAAGTTCACAAGAATAAAATACATGAAGAAAGGAAAGGTATCATTTGGAAATAGTGGTAAACTCAAAATCATAGGTAGAGGAACAATTGAGGTATCACCTACAATCACTATCCACAAGGTCCTCTTAGTTAAGGACATGGAGTTTAACTTGCTTAGTGTGAGTCAATTATGTGACTCAGGCTATCAAGTTGAGTTTCATTCTAACAAATGCTTGGTTAGGTAAATCGGGATGAAAAATGTGATCTTAGATGGATATAGAAACCAAAATCTCTATTATCTAAATTTGTCTTTTACTTCTAACCCTTCTGTTGAGTGTCTCATGTCAAAAGAAGAAGAAGGGTGGCTATGGCATAGAAG
>NW_027428694.1:0-2120 GCF_044706935.1 Curcuma longa
ACGAAAAAAGACCAAACCAAACACTACTTAATAGTCTAAGATTTAGAACATGGAACATACGAACTCTCACTAGTAAAGCAATAGAGGTAGTAAATACGATGGTTAAGAGAAGAATTAATATTTAATGTGTGCAAAGACAAAATGTGTAGGCAAGAAAACAACGATGATAGAAAATTCATGTTTTAAGTTATGATACACAAAAAAGAATAAAACAAAGAATAAAACAAGAAATGGAGTGGATATTGTTGTAGATAGTTCATTAAAGGATGAAGTTGTCGGAATAGTTAGAAAGGGGATAGAATTATAACTTTCAAGATAGTAGTGGAGAAAAAAATTATTAACGTAATTAGCATATATGTACCTCAAGTAGAATTAGATGAAGATACCAAATTAAGATTTTAAGACAACCTAGATAAAGTATTACAAAACATTCCGCCTCATGAAATGATTTTAATAGGAAGTGATCTAAATAGGCACGTCGGAGTGAAAAATAAAGAAAATGAGACGATGCATAGAGATTATAAACTGTAACAAGAAATGAAGAAGGGAAAATCATATTGGACTTTGCAATAAACATAATAGAGTTTTAAGAAAGAGAAAAAATATTAGATCATATTCAAAAGTGGAAATAATAAATTGCAAATTAACTTTCTTATGGTTAGGAAGAGGGATAGAAAGATTCTAAAAGATTGTAAAGTCATCCTTGGAGAAAGCTTAACTATCCAACATAAATTAATATGTTGGCACATGCCTCAAGCATAGTATTAATAGAAGTAAAATATACACGACTTCTAGAATTAAGTAGTGGAAGTTAAAGGATAGAAAGCAAAACATATTTAGGAGAAGGTAGAAGTACAAGTATTAGATGAAATATACAATGATTCTAATACGACATGGGACAAAGATAAGATCAAAGTTGAAAATAGTAGCAAAAAGAGTGTACTCTGAGGCAAAGGAACATGTATCACCAAGTAAGGAATCTTGGTGTTGGAGATGAGAAAATACAAGAGAAAGTAAAGAAAAACGAACGGTCTATAAGGAATTATATATTTGTAAGAATAAGAAAATTTTTAAAAATATACAATAACTAAGAAAGAAGCTTAAAAAGTAGTGAATGATGATAAGAATGAAATTTTTGAATGGTTATATCGAAATTGGATACAAAAGGGGAAAGAGACAGTTATAGAATAGCTAAAGTAGAAAATTAGATATAAAAGGGGAAAGAGAGTTACAAAATAGCTTAAGTGTGACAGAGGAAGACAAAAAAATCTTATTAAAATAAGATGTATTAAAGATAAATGCAATGGGATGCTAGTAAATGATGGAAAAATAAGAACGGTGGAAGAGATATTTTCATCAACTTGTTAATGAAGGTATAGGTGACCAACATAATTTAGGTTATTTAAGTAGGTCAAATGAGTATAGAAATTTAGGTAGTCTTTGGTTTGGTCTTTTTCCGTTTTTATTTTCTTATTTCTAAATTACTATTTGCTTTGTGTTTTCCAATTTCATTCTCTGAAAAATAAGAAGTCATTTTCTAATAAAATAAAAAATAATAAAATATTATTTTCTGTGGAGAATGGAAACTGCGGCTGGGCAAATAAAAAATATGAAAACGCGGCTACAGTAATGCAAACCCTGATCACACAACTTCAAATTTCTCTCCAACGCCGCAACCTCATCGTACAACTCCTTTTCTCCACTGACGCTGTAACCTCATCTCACAACTCCTTTTCTCTCCAACGCCGCAACCTCCCCTACACACGATCCTTTTCGATTTTCCCTTCCTCGCGCAAGCAAGCCGACGTCGCAGTCCTCCTCGTGAGTCTTTTCCTCCACGCGCAACGAAACAGCCCTCTCCTTTCTCCTCCGATGTTTGCCGACGCCACTCACTCCTTCCTCCTGGCGATTTAGTCGGCATCAAGGTTCCATCACTATAGGTTCCCAGACGATCCTGATTTTGTTGGATCCGAAGCAGAGAAGCCTAGGTGCAGCAACTCTCAGGTAAGGTTGTGCATAGGTTCTGTTTTTCCAATGGATTTTGTCGTGAGGTGTTCATGGTTAGATGATTGCTACATTGGGGCTTTTGGATCTTGACACCTTTGTCGAGGGTTTCCATT
>NW_027428695.1:0-4046 GCF_044706935.1 Curcuma longa
CGTCCGTCAAGGGCCCACGTAAGGGCGGGCGTTACAGTAGGGGTGGAAAGTCCTAGTAAGGTAACGGCACGGTCGATGGTCGACGGCCCAAGACCCACAGAAAAATAGGGGTCGGGATAAGTAGAGTTTCCACGGGCGGACGGGCCGGGTCGTTACAATGATATGCTTGTGAATAGTATGAATCCATGAGGGTAGAGATTATTCAGAGTTTGAGGAATTCTTAGGATCGTATACCCGGGACGCCTTGTGATAGGAGGAGAGTCTTAACCGGATCTTCCGACGGATTGCTTAAGCTAGGGATAATGTTTATGAGGGATAACTAACGATTGTTTAGTGTTGGGGAGAGGTCTCTAAAGGGATACCCTATGACAGGGGGTAGGAATTTAGTAGTATTTTGGGACTCCTGCGTGACACAGGATAGTCTTGAACCAGACTATCTAGAATCATCTCAACCCAACCTAGGTAACATTAGAACACCATTGATTTATTCCGAGGAAGCTTGACGAGGTCTAATTGGATAATTTGGTTAGAATTCCTACAATTGTATAATCATTGAGGAATGATAGAGGATCCAAGTCAATCAATAAATACCCCAAGGAATCTGAAGTCCTAGAGTCGCTTTCCATACATTGTCACAGTTGAATTCTATCTTCGAACTAAGGTTTAGGAATTCTAGAACACTCCATCTCCCCCACACCAAACCAATTCTAATGAACTCTCCACTCTTATTGTGCTAGGATAGTAATTAATTTCACGGTCCCTGTAGATTCGATATCTTTTATTACTTGATGACATTCCGTATACTTGCGGAACACGCATCAATTCTTTATCATGGGATTTGGGAACCTTGAATACTGAGATGAGAGTTTTGCCCAAGACGGAAAAAATTTAAGTGTGGGGGTGTGATTAGAGAGTTCACCATTGATAGACTATCATTTTATTTATAGATAGGATTTCTTTTTTTATTTTGTGGTATTTTATTTTATTTTGTTTTGTTGTACTTATTTGTAGATAGGTTAAAAAAAATTCAAAAAAAAGTTAAAAAAAATTGTGCAAAAAAAAAGGAAAGAAAAAGAAAAAAAAAGGAAAACAGTTTAAAAAAAGAAAACAAATGAAAAAATGGGAAAAAAAAAGAAAAAATTGGTTCTTTTTGAAAATAAAATAAAATAAAAATAATAGTTTGAGTAGGTGATATTCATTGGGATAGTTGGTAGTAAGTTTTTGCACTTTTTATTTCTCCTACTAGAGTGTTATTGGAGATGTTTTAAAGTGTAGGAGAGGTTAGGTGTTGTTTTCTTACTACTAGCTCATCCTATACTAACTTAGTTTGATATTTATTGGGTATGATTTCATTGACTCATCTATGAAGTAATTCATTGTTTTCCATTTCTCCCACTTGTATTCTTTATCTATTATCTTTATTCTTTCCCTTTATATACATTATTTTGTCCCCTTATTCATTATTCGTTATTCTATATTCTTTTGCAATAAACCTTTATGAATTTTGCAATTTTATGCATATGATAGTGGTAGAGATTAGAAGAAGAGCAAGTCTATGGTAGTGCATGATTCGTACGTAGCTTAAGAGAGCTCCACTTTTTACATGATTACGAGGATGAGAGACCACAATATTTATCTTGTGAGGTTTTTTCTAGTCATCATTCTCAGTTTATTTAGGGTGGATTGAAATTGCTATTTTGTTGAACCATATGGGAATTGAAGTCTGGATTGCTTGGGTTTCTAAGATTTGACACTCTTATTTTACTTATTGTTGCAACTTCTTGATTTGATTGATATAGTTAGGGTGGAAAATAATGTAGATTAGTTTACTTTCATGAGACTTGAAAGAATAAGTGTGGGCGATTTGATAACTAGCATTTTCAGCGAATAAATTAGGGTTAGATGGGACCGGTTTGATCGTATTTCATATTATAAATAGGTTGTTTTGAGCTGATTATTTATCTGGATGAGATTTAGGTGTGATTTTATTTTATTCATTAATTTATGGCATTTATAGATATTAATTGGTTGTAATTTATTTTGTAGGAAATCTAATTTGGATAAAAATCAATTCTGGTTCAAGTTTTGTTCAAATCGAATTCAATTTGACTTGATCAGGTTTTAAATTGGCTCAGCCTAGGTGTAGATCTGGTTCAATACGAGTCTGGTTCAAGTTTTGATTCAATTAAGGCTAATTCAATCATTTGGGTTTATCCCAAATCAAACCCGGCTCAATCACATAATAAACCCGGTCCAAATCAGAGTTAAACTCGGTCTAAATCCGCGCCGATTCAATTCATAGGTTAAAAGGTTTCTCCAGTTCACAGCGAAAGGGGGGGGGGGGCTCGCAAGTTAGGGTTACGCTGATTCCTCGTTCTCGCGATTTTCTTCTCCACTGTGCTTCTTCGTCGAGCTCCCCTCCGCTTCCCTTCTCATCTTCCTGATCAGCCACAAGGCGGCAGCCGACATCCACAAAGGTCGACAAGCTTCAACGACATTCGCAGGGGAGCCGCCGTGGGTGGTTTGCTCAAGCGATTTTCCCCTTTTCCCATCCGGTTCTCCACTTCACCGTGGGTGGTTCGCTTCGGTAATTGGTGGCTAGTAGTACTTCACGGGACTTTCCATGGGTGGATTGCTCCAGCAATTTCGTTGATCCTTCGCATCCACCGAGGCTAGGCAAGGGATCCCTGTCCATCCCCGATCATCATCACCCACCGGAGTTTGCTGTTAGTGAGAGTCCTAGAGCCAATCATTTGATGATTGTTGTATGAACTTCTTGTATCATATTTTTACATTTTATAAAGGTATTTTGTGGTTATTATACTTACTTGATATTCGTGCTATATAACTAAGTATAATAATGTCATTGAGTAGATCGTTCGTATCTATATCAATCGATTGGTTGAATCAATAAAGCGATGATATAGAGAACACTACTCTAAATGATTCCTAGTTGAGTATTAACATTCAGGGACAATGTTAATATGACGAGACTAGCATGTAGGTCAACATGATGACTTGATCTCACAAGTCATGGATATGAGATATTAAGTTGACACATGGGTATGCATTGGAGAATGTATACTGAATGACCCGCCATGAGAAAGTATCATGGATCGTTATATGAGTGTCATATACTTTCTCATGTGGCTATTAGTATGACTATTAGTCCTTAGACCTGAAGTCACCATGGTTCCCTACATAAGAAGTTACTTACTTTGACTTCGTCAAACGTCACCCATAACTAGGTGGACTATAAAGGCGATTACTGGGTATGTAACAAATTATGCGGAGGGATGCCCAACTCCATTCTGATGGTGAACAAGGGAATAGGCAAGGGCAAGCCCAAAGGTAAGGGAAAGTCCTAAGCCAAGGGCAAAGGCAAGGCACTGAAACCTAAAGGAGGGGTTGCCAAGGATGCTACTTGCTTCCACTGCGGTCAGACCGGGCACTGGAAGAGGAACTGCATGGTATACTTGGAAGATCTTAAGAAGAAGAGGAGTAAGACTTCTACTTCAGGTATACATGTTATAGATGTCAACCTATCTATTTCTTCATCATGGGTATTGGATACCGGATGTGCTACTTACATTTGTACTAATGTGCAAGCGCTGAGAAATAGCAGGGCATTGACAAGGGGCGAGGTGGATCTACGAGTAGGCAATGGAGCACGGGTTGCTGCTGTTGCTGTAGGAACTTATTTTCTATCTCTACCCTCTGGGCTTGTACTAGAATTAGATGAATGTTGTTATGTGCCTAGTATCACTAAAAACATCATCACTGTTTCTTGTTTAGACAAGAAAGGCTTTTCATTCATAATAAAGGACAATAGTTGTACCGTTTATTTGAAAGATATATTCTATTGTAGTGCACATCTGATGAATGACCTCTATATTCTAGACTTGGAAACCCCCATCTATAACATAAATACAAAAAGGTTGAAATCAAATGAGTTGAACCCAACCTACCTCTAGCATTATCGCTTAGGACATATAAATGAGAGTCGCTTATCCCAACTCCATAAGGATGGTCTGCTGGACTCATTT
>NW_027428696.1:0-1618 GCF_044706935.1 Curcuma longa
TGGAAGATGTGTTGATTTGAAAGAATACAAATTAATTAGTTTGAAAAGTCATGACTGTCATATATTCATGGAAATACTTATTCCTATTGCATTTAAGGAACTGTTACCAAATTTTGTCTAGGCTGCAATTTCGGAGTTAAGCATTTTCCTTCACGATATTTGCTCAACAGTTTTGAGACATTCACATATGGAGACTTTAGAGAAAAATATTCCAATAATTTTGTGCAATTTAGAAAGGATTTTTCCACTATCATTTTTTGACTCCATGGAACATCTTTTAGTTTATTTGCCATATGAGGCCAAAGTTGGGGGTCCTGTCCATTATCGATGGATGTATCCATTTGAAAGGTACAATTTTGAATTTCGTTTAATAGATGAATATTTATTGATCTGGTTTCTAATATGATTACTTATATGATAATCAGATTTCTATATCATTTGAAGAGAAAAATTAAAAATAAAGCACATGTTGAAGCCTCTATTGTTAATGCATATATCGTAGAGGAAGTAACAACTTTTGCATCATATTATTTTGAGCCTCACGTTAAAAGCAAAAGGCAGAGACCAGGAAGAAATGATGAAGGTCCTATTGATCCAAATTTAAATTCATTTTCAATTTTTAACTATCTTGGTCGACCAAGTGGACAATGTAAGCAGAGATATTTATCTGGTGAAGAATGGCGTGCAGCTCAGACATATATTTTACTGAATTGTCCAGAAGTCACGTCTATATTTTGAGTAAGTATATATTTTATATTTTATTAATCTCTTATATTTTGGCAATTGTGTGACTGTCATTTAATTTTTTTGAAGGATTTTTCAAGTCGTGGTTCAAATCATATTAGCAAAGCCATGAACCGTCGAACCGTCGGTTCCTGTTAGGATGTATACCAGAATCCTTGCTATCTATGTAAATAAACATTCTGAAATAAGAATCACATTTGGTCAATATTTGCATTTAGTTTTTATGCAAGTGTCCATTTAATCTATATTGTAGATAAACATGGTGTGCGAAGTCACACACAGAAGACCATGTTATCAGTTCCTTATAGATTATAAATAGTGTTCACAACCAAGATGGATTGGACAAACCATTGGACTGGTTGTAGTGTAATTTGGTCTTAGTTTGTCTTGACTATAGAATTACACTAGTACACTTAGTGTGTATTGAGTAGGACCATCTGAGGATTGTTCGATTTATACTGACTATATAATCGAACTAAACCTCTGTTACTATCGATGTACATGCTCTTAATCCCAATATAATAACAAACACATGTACTTAGTATGTACTTCTTTGATTCATCAAAGGGTGAGATTTAGAGCGATAGATCAAAAGGCCCGATGAGTTGGGAAGTAGTATTATGTACATGGTGTGTTGTTAATTATAGAAGGAATCTATGTCCTAAATATAAGTTGATGATGTCCCCTTGAGGAGCTCATAAGGATTATCATGTAAACCCTGCAGGTGGACTTTGTCCGCATGATAACAAAGGTTGAGTGGTACTACTCTTGGATTAGAAGTTGATTAAATTCGAGTTGTCAGTAACTCATTTAATTGACGGACATACGATATCTTAAACATAGGGAGATTAATGTACTTATAGTAAGAAGAAGC
>NW_027428697.1:0-2128 GCF_044706935.1 Curcuma longa
CCTTGAGTTAGATTCAGGTTTGACCTTCAACCAATTAAGTACACATTTCAAAAACTGATTCCCAGGTAGGTGGCGAGGCATGGGGCCTTCTTGGTTATCGGAGCAACGACCACTTCCTAGACAGAATTAATTCAAGAAATTATGGACTTAATCGATTTATTGAAAAATCTTGGTCTAACTAGTCTAGGATGTGGCGAGGTAGCTCAGGCCAGTTCGATTCAACTCCGTGAACCAAGTCAGGTACTCCTTACCCTTCTTGACCACTTTGTCTAGCCTCCCTGACGTACTATCATCTCGCCCCACCCTGGTACTATGTTGGCAAGAATCGATCGGGTATCGGATACACAACTAAACAAAAATCATTTATTGCATTAACACGTAGAAGTCGAACACAAGTCCAAGCGTGGGTTCCGAAGTCCCGACTAGTTAACCCAGTCGGACCTAACCAATTTTGTAGGATCGAAAATACGCTAGAGGGGGGGGGTGAATAGCGTATTTTAACGCTTTTCGATATTCGATAAAACTTTGAGTGCGGAAGCGGAAGTGAAAACCCGATTTACAATAATTAAAGAGTAAGTGCAGAAAATAAAGTACTCATTTGTTTTTACTTGGTTCACAGCGCAACGCTGCTACTCTAAGGCCCACGGTCTTTGACCGTTTACTTTGGGCAATTCACTAATGCACTTGCTTCTTTACAAAAGCAAGTGTGTCGAAGAAAATCTCGGTACAAAAGATTGTTTACAAATATTGCTGAAATATTAAGTGCGCTTTGTTACCGAAGTTTTGAAGCCCGTGTTCGTCCCCGGAAGTTAATCGTGTCGCCTCGGTGTGTTAGGAAGTCGTCTTGAAGTAGGCGCAGCACCGATGTCGATTTTGGAGCACTTGGGAGTCACGAGAACGAGCGAGACTGGAGAAGGAATGGTGTTCTCGAAGGCTGGTCGCGAGTCTCTTTTATAGCAGGCCTGAGTCGACTCAGATCGCCATCTGGGTCGACTCCAGCCGACGTGGCAGCTAAAACTTCATCCGCTTCGGCGCTTATCCCTCCTGAGTCGACTCTGGCTCGGCTCTGGGTCGACTCCAGTCGCAGTGGCGGCGGTGGCGATAGCTTTTTGACCTGAGTCGACTCAGATCGCCGTCTGAGTCGACTCCAGTCCCGTTGGCGACGACTTTGACGGCGATCTGAGTCGACTCAGACGGCGATCTGAGTCGACTCAGGTCAAAAAGTTATCGCCACCGCCGCCACCGCGACTGGAGTCGACCCAGAGCCGAGACCAGAGTCGACTCAGGAGGGATAAGCGCCGAAGCGGATGAAGTTTTAGCTGCCACGTCGGCTGGAGTCGACCCAGATGGCGATCTGAGTCGACTCAGGCCTGCTATAAAAGAGACCCGCGACCAGCCTTCGAGAACACCATTCATTCTCCAGTTTCGCTCGTTCTCGTGACTCCCAAGTGCTCCAAACTCGACGTCGGTGCTGCGCCTACTTCAAGACGACTTCCTAACACACCGAGGCGACACGATTAACTTCCGGGGAGCGAACACGGGCTTCAAAACTTCGGTAACAAAGCGCACTTAATATTTCAGCAATATTTGTAAACAATCTTTTGTACCGAGATTTTCTTCGACACACTTGCTTTCGTAAAGAAGCAAGTGCATTAGTGAATTGCCCAAAGTAAACGGTCAAAGACCGTGGGCCTTGGAGTAGCAGCGTTGCGCTGTGAACCAAGTAAAAATAAACGAGTACTTTATTTTCTGCACTTACTCTTTAATTATTGCAAATCGATTTTTCGCTTCCGCTTCCACACTCAAAGTTTTATCGAATATCGAAAAGCGTTAAAATACGCTATTCACCCCCCCTCTAGCGTATTTTCGATCCTACAAATCGATTCTTGCCAACATAGTACTAGGGTGGGGCGAGATGATAGTACGTCAGGGAGGCTAGACAAAGTGGTCAAGAAGGGTAAAGAGTACCTGACTTGGTTCACGGAGTCGAATCGAACTGGCCGAAGCTACCTCGCCACATCCTAGACTAGTTAGACCAAGATTTTTCAATAAATCGATTAAGTCCATAATTTCTTGAATTAATTCTGTCTAGGAAGTGGTCGTTGCTCCGATAACCAAGAAGGCCTCA
>NW_027428698.1:0-4737 GCF_044706935.1 Curcuma longa
TTGAACTTCCTTTATTTATGGAGGTCCGTTGTCCACCCAACGTCCAGGAAGAAGTTAGGAATACAGCGGAAGGTTTTGAGGTCATCAACAAGGTTCGGGTACGATTTAGTTTCCGCATTTTAATTTCGTACTAGAACTAGGAATAAAATCGTAGTTAAGTAATTTAGGAATCGGCGATCCTGACGGATCGATTGACTTAGTCTTTTGTAGACTTTGTCAATTGATCTAGGCGGGATAAAATTTTTATCCTGTGGGGTTCTATGCTTTTCGGAGCGGATAGAATCCGGAAAACAGGACGAAGATCCAGAACGCCAAAACCAAGAGGTATGATTCATTCAATGTTAATGCGGTAAATATTTTTATTTTTTTAATGAGATTTATGGTGTAATAGGTTATTCAGTTGGTAATTATCAAATCAAAATTGCAGGGTTAGATGCAGCAAGTACACAATCAACAACTTCAGCCAACAACAGAACAATTATTTTTTCAACACTTACAACCCTAGTTGAAGGAATCATCTAAAATTTTCCTATAGATTCTTATTTTTATCTTTTTAAGATTATCTTTCTTAATTAATTTATTATTTAAATTTGAATTATTTAATTTAATTAGATTTAAATTGTTCAAATTAGATATATCTTGATTATTATTTAAATTCAGATTAATTAATTTGATTAAATTTGAATTATTCATATTAAATTTATCATGAGTATTAATGAAATTTTGATTAATTAAATTAATTAAATTTAAAATTTTCACATTAATTAGATCTATGTTTAGACAATTATTTAGATTGTTTTTGTCAATAGCTTGATTGAATAAATTAAATATCTTATTAAGATTTTGATTAATTTGTTCTAGGTCTAAGTTGATTTGATCATATTCTTGATTAAATTTATTATCAAGATTAATTAATTCTGAATTATTTAATTTTAAATTTGTATTATTTTTTGAATTAATATTTTTTGAATAAATTAAATTGCTAGATCTATCTAACTTATTACAAGAATTCAAAGAAGCTAAATTATCATGCATTCTAACAAGGATATTTTCATAATTCTGACATGTACTAACATGAATCGTTTCCCCTAGTTCATTGGACTTTTTCTTCTTCTTCTTCTCTGGTATTGATTCTTGTAATGTATAAATCACTTTCATTTGAAACACATAATGTGCTCTTTGTTTCTCCGAACTCCTATAATGGTTCCTCCTTTATTACTAGTTGTGTCGTCCGAATTTTACGAGTAGAACACTTATTTTTATAGTGTCCTCTCTCCCTGCATTTGAAACAAATAATATGGAATTTAAACTTTATATTTAAAATCATACCTTTTAGATCTCTCCCCCTCAATCTTTGGCTTGCTTGCTCCCTTAACGAATACTCTAATCGAGAGCTGATTAACTCTGATACCAATTGTAGAATCATTAGAGATTGATAGAGGGGGTAAATATCGATTATTTCACTTTCATCTTTTTTGTGTGTTCGTTCTTTCTATTAAAATTGTTAGCAATGGAATATACAAAGGAAAGAACATAAAGAACTACACAAGGGTTTACTTGATTCCCAACCCCCTCCCCCCAAGATTGGTACTCCAAGACCTATGTACAGAAGATGTCTGTCCACTAGCTTATCTCCTTTTCAAAATTTTTGCAATGGAAGAGAAACCCCTTACAAATTGAATCAAGCATAAAATATATGAAATAAAGCAAAGCTTGTAAATAAAATGCAAACAAACTCAAGTGTCGTTAGTCTGGAAGCCTTGAATGCCTTACACTCCTCCTTGCGCTTCCTCGATCACACGAGCAGTGTGTTGATCTTTTGTTCGAGCACAGAGTAGGAGAACTAAATAGTAGAGATTGATTGATCTTCTGAGCTCTGATCACAAGGTTCTTTTATTGGTCTTTTTTGATCGACCTATAAACAACCATTTGATTGAAACTTGGTCTTGATCCCCATGATCGAGCCCTTTGTAGTTTAGACTAGGCCATGCGATCTCAATGTTATCAATTTTTTTTATCAACTAAAACCTTTCTAATCGAATGAACCAAGCCACATCACTAATACGGTTTCAAACCCACACTTGGTCAATTGGACCCATTCGGTCGACCGGATCGATTTTTCAATTGACAATATCGGCTATCCGATCAACTGGATTCGATTTAGGTTTGGTTCGACCCGAGTTAAGTCTGTTCACTCCAGACTTACTCCAACTTTATCTGGTGGCATTTGTCTACTCTCTTGTTTTGTTTCCAACTTTAGGTTCCTACAAAATAGTCATGCAAAACACAAATAAACAAACAAGCCTAATCCTATAAGTCTACCTGACCTACTAAGCTTTTGTATTGCTCGGAGTTCATTCCTCTAAGACTTCTATCTACAATTCACTCCCTTAGGAATTCCTCATTGCTAGACATCCTGTCACATTGACCTGCTTGGATTTATCACTTACTAGACATCCGGTCATCCATGACCTGCTTAGGTTTTCTCTTGCCAAGCATCCAATCATCTTGACCTGCTTGGACTTGCCACTTGCTAAGCATCTAGTCATCCTTGATTTGCATAAACTTTTCCTTTGTCAAACATCGGGTTAACCTTGACCTAGTTTGATTTTATCCTTGCTAATCATTTGGTCAGCCATGACTTGACTAGACTTTCCTTTTAGCTAGTCATCCGGTCAACCTTTACTTGACAAGATTTAACTCATTTATAAATATTAGGTCATGTTTGTATCAATCCTTGGTCAAACTTGACCAAACATAGGTATATTATCAAACATCGAAACTCTGAAAGTTGATTGCACCAATATGTATTTTATGCATATATTTTTGATACTATTTAACATGCATTTATTTTATTACATTAGGATATTTTACATAGTTTTATAGCTTTTGCATATTTTTTTATCTTTTTAGTTCAGAGAACTGCTCTTTATGCATTTTTACTGATAGGCCGCAAATTTAGAGCTACATTGGAGATGAAAAGCCTTGGAAACATACATTCTAACATGATGCACAGTCTAATCGTGTCCCCTAATACGGTCGTGCATCAGCTATAGAGCAAGACGAGCAATGGAGTGACAATTGGGATTCCCAGCACCTTAAATGGGCAGTCCTTATCCCTTAACACGGTTGTGCCCCTTAATGCAGCTTGATAAGAGATTCTAGAGATGAACAGGATCTGGTCATGTCCTCTGACACGGTTGATTATTGATGTCTAGAGTGTCACACGACTGTGACCTTGTGGTGATGCCCTTATTTTTTTTAGGAAAATTGTACCAAATTGGAAGACTTTGGATGCTATAAAAGGACCAAGGAGCCATCTATTTGAGGTATCAAGGATTTCTCCATGATAAGGAACCCTATGAGAGAGTCATTTCCAAAGATCTGTGTGGATTCTTGTCCACTAAAGAGCTTGGAGATCTTTCGAAGGCAACATCGTACACCACGACTAAGCCTTCTTACTCTTCTTTCTTTGATAGGAATTGTAGAATGTTTAACATTATGTCTTTGGCTTGTATTTCCATCTCAATGGATTAGTTTTATTAATTCTAGGATTATGAAGTAGCTCAATGTATTGTTGACACTTGCTTTTTATTAATTCTATTTTTTTATTATCACATGACGTATTTGATACAAATTCAACCTTTAGCATGCATATATGCTAATGGTACTAGCATGAGTTATCATACCACAGAGAAAGGGGAAGGATCGAGAGGCAAACTTAATTCTCCGACCTATAAATTTCGAACTTGAAGGTATGTTCATGAAATCAGTCTAAAATCTTTCTATGGCACCATTGGTTATCATAGATCTTAATGATTTCCCAATTCGACATCATATAGTAAGGAATAACACCTAAAAGATCGTAGAACATCGTGATAGGAGTCCTTAAATTGCTTCTAAAATCGATATTCCTCACAAATTTATGCTTTGTTTCATTTTCTTTCACATTATTTCTCTCGGTTTTGATCCATTTAGATGATATACTTTATATTCAGATTAGTACTCTAGTTCACAGGTAGGGGTGAGCAAAAATTTGGTTAAACCGAATAAATCGATCAAACCGAACCGAATTTTTAATTCGGTTCGGTTATTTCGGAAGTTCGGTTATTTTTTTTAAAATCGGTTAATTCGGTTCGGTTTCGGTTTTAAATTTTCATTCGGTTAAACCGAATTAATTAAATTAAAAAAATAATTTATAAATTTTAAGTAAATAAATATATAAATTTCTAATTTATTAGTAAAATTTTTATAATATTTAAAAAAATAATTTCGAAAACCGAATTAACCGATAAAATTTCGGTTCGATTTGTTCGATTTTTATTGGAAAATTCGGTCGGTTCGATTGGTTCGAAAAAAATCGATTTATTCGATTTTCGATTAATTCGATTCGATTCAATTCAATTTTAACTGAAAAAGATAATATTTATTACTTGGTGATAATCGTACATTTGTGAAAATCGCACGTCAAGGCGTCGCTGACAAAATTACAGAAAAGAAAAGGGAGAGGGCACGCGTAAAATGACTCATGGAGGAGTTAGAGCACTACATCAATGACGTTGGAAGAGAAAAAGAATTAAGACGATTGGAGAGAAATAAAATAAAATTGAGAGAGGAAAAAAAAAAAATCTAAGCCAACTTTAAATAAAGTTTTATCAGCCAATAAAATTGTTGGCCAAAATGTTAGTCCATATATTAGTTTTTATTTATTAAAATTATGGCTTATAATTTTTCAAA
>NW_027428699.1:0-2464 GCF_044706935.1 Curcuma longa
CTCTACATTTCTGATTCTGTAAATCAAATTCAAGCTCTAGATTTATAAATCCCAATCCAGCAAGTGTCACTGCTGATTTCCAAAATTTCTGCAACTCCCTATGCCTTTAAGCATTTTTCAATTTCTGCTAGTCCTGCACTTTAAAATTCTGATAACTCCTTTTAAAACTCAAATTTCTTCATTCCAGTTCTTAACATGATTTCTTTCATTCTTTTTCCCTTTTGTAGCTTGATTACTAATACTCCTTCACCTGCAATTAGCCTTGCAATTCAACTCTAGATCATCCCCTCAAAAATTTCAGAAATATGCTGAAAAATTTCAAACTGCCATTTTTTCTGATTTCCAATCTGTTTTTGTTACTTTGTTGCCATCAATGCTTCTGGAACATTAACATTTCAATTTGTTGTTGATGAAACAATTTAATGAAAATAGGTTCTGATGTAATTCATTAACCCATCAAATTCTTGAAACTTCCTTTAAACAACTTGACACAACCCCTTTGTTTTCTGATTTTTTTCTTTTTTTTTTTCTCTGATCTGTTCTGTTTCACATCTATTTCCAATACACTTCAATCATACTTATTCTAGTTCTACGATGAATTTATTGAAAATATTCCCAACCAAATCAGTCCACTCTTCGAAACTCATAAAATTCTGCTTACTCTGTTCAGCCCCATTTCCATCTTTATTTCAATTTTGTTCCAGCTTGATTTCTTTTCATTTGTAAACAAATGAATCATTCATTCAACACTCCATGGATTCACATCAACTTAACTTGAGTAGGTTAGAATTGCAGCAGCTCCACAACATTAAATTCAGTTTCAGATTTGCATAGCTTATCCACATTTAAAAATCTACACTGATTTCAGCAACTATTAACCTCTTTTGTGCAAAAATCCGGCAGAATTAACTCAGAATTTCAATTCTCTGCTTCAACCACAATTCCACACTTAATAGCTCATTCTAAACTCAATTTGCAATTAATCTTCCATGCTTTTCCTATTTCTGCAACTCTGAACAGCAGCATTGATCCAACAATTCGTTATCAGTTTTAATCCATTACTCTATTGCTCAGAAACTGACAGTAAACAAAGCTCTCAGCTCTCCCCCACACCTAAACTGTTGTCTGTCTCAGACAAACCAACCATTTCCAGCTCCTGTCATAGAAAAATTAGTCAGATTCCAACTTCCAGCATTTTCTAATCTCCAGCATTTGTCAAACTCTGTAACTCTGATGTTTTGTGCCAAATTCTAGCATATATTACATTTCAGACACTGCACATTTACAGAAATATCCAGCAAAGATTTCAGATTCCAAAATCAGCTAAGTTTTCACAAACTGACACTAACTGCAAAACTGCAAAATATATTCCAGCATTTCTAGAATTCAGCATCTCCAGATTCCAGCATCTATCAGATATCAGATATTACAATTTTACAGAAACTGATAATATTAGCCAACCACTTTGTGCCAACTCTGAAAAACTCCTAGAGCTTTATCTAATGTTAAAGCTTCTACAGAATCTAATACATCCATTGATACAAAAGCTTCACATTTCCATATTCACCAAACTTCACAGGTTCAACAGATTTAAAGCAACAGTAACATATTTCCTTCCATCCACCGCACCAAATTACAGCAGCCATTTATAAAGCTATTGAGTTGCATTACATGTCTACTAATCTCTACTTTAAATCGGCACAACATCAGCAACAAATATATTATAGAATGTTCTCAAGAAATCCCAGCTGCTGCAATCAAAACAGAATTAATAGTAAACTGTATTTCTGAATTCGTTCATTTTGTTCTTACTGCTTTTTCCCTTATTTTACTTGCTTTCACCAACAATCTATAACAGATTCTCAGTACAACCTTTGTCTGTCTTAGACAAACCAGCATATTCCAGAATCCAGCATGTTTCAGCTCCTCTGTGCCAAACCTGCAAAACTTTAGTGCCAAATCCAACAACATATAAATTCCAGCATACAACACTATTCATCAACTGAAATTATCAGACAACCCATTTGTGTTAATTCTTCCAATCCTCTGCTCATTATAAAACTGAATGTATCAATGAATCTGAAATGTATCTATAACTTCACAAACAACACATCAAAAACTCTACATACATTTGTTTTCAGTATGAATTCCAACCATGTATCTGTTTCAATTCCTTATCCTTCACATCCAACTTGCATTCCTCACAACATTTAACATACAGTTATAAGGCTTCATTAGATTGGAATCATGACAAATTAATTATCATTTCAGTAATAGAATATCATCCGGCCTAGATCAGCTTCAGAATACTTGAGCTCAGATTCCATAAAAACTTCAAAAATCAGAAAATGGCACACACCTCTTTGTTTTATCACACTTCACTGATCAAATTACTTCAACCCTCTTTCCATAACAAACAGCATCAGCTAACTTCTCACAACAGACTATTAGTCTACCATGATCT
>NW_027428700.1:0-2616 GCF_044706935.1 Curcuma longa
CCAGGGGAAGGAAGCGGCGGAGCCGAATGGAGACTCCGGTGCTAAATTTAGCAGCTCGATGGATGGGAATTGGGACGAGAGTTCAGCTCGCCACATGCTATGAAGAGAGCGAGAACACAATCCCGAGCATAGAGTACTTCCCCCAATTGTTTCTGCCCTATTATTCCCATAGAAAAAGAAAATATTTAAGAACAATAATACTACATCAAAACACAATATGACATATTATAAATTTGATCTCACATCCATACAATAAATTCTACATCCATACAATATAGTATATTATATTATATTTTTATATTATATTTTCAATGTAGTGTATCATTTCTCAATATTTAATTTACATTTCTTATAGACTGTCCATTTCACACATTCTTAGGATCATTTATAAAAGGATAAATTATAAAATTACAATTAGTCATTATGAAAAATGATATTACTTTGACTTTATTAAGAATCAATCCTTATTCACTTTAATAAATTTTGTTGTTTCCAGTAGCTCTAGGAGTACGTAAACTGATACGGATTGTCGAGACTAGTGTTCAACATTATCTCCGTAAATGATATTGCTCCGCTATGGGTGCTAATGGATAGCAGCAATTCGTTCCCAAGATACAACGACGAACGTCTCGGAATAGTAGCACTCAAAATTCTGAGACCAGCGAACCAAGACTTTTTGGACTCCGAATGCACAAGATGAGATGAATGCACAGGAGATGAGTAGAATCGATGAATTGATTTGGATCGTCCAATCTGAAGGGTTGTAACCCTTCACATAGCCCACTTTAATCTCATCCATCAGATCTGAAGGGTTGTGACCCTCAGATCTCGCCTATTGTCATCAGCCATCGGATCTGGATCTAATGATCCATTCGATCTGACGCTTCAGATCAAGTCTCATCCCAAACAGTCAGATCGTGACTTTTCGCGATCCAACGCTCTAGATCGTATCACAAGCGATCCATCACACCTCTTTGATCAACAGTTGTCATCCGGTCGCCCAATCAACAGTCCAATCATCTCTTCTTACCCACATGGATGCTACATAGGCATTGCCACGTCAGATACGAACCTGATACGTCAACCGAGTGCCACGTAGGCACTGCAATGTCATCTGGAGTATAAATTTAAACTCCTCAATACTCCTCGCGACAGTGCAAAGTGCGCCTACAAAGCGCCCATTGCGCACGTGGCGGGCTCACAGGTGCAAACACTTGCTCGCCCCCTGAGAAGAGAGCACTTGTTTTTTTGTGTTAACTCCATTAACACAACATCATTAATAAGGAAAGAAAACACATCGAAAATTTTCGATGTGGGACTATTCCCCCTGTATTTCCTTATATATAACATTAATTAATAATTAATGTTATTTAAGTCAATTTTAAACAATTAATTTCTCATTCATTCTTAATCAGTTTTGAGCAAATTAATAGTCTAAATCTATCTACGCGAAACGTAGATTTCAATTTTGAAGTCAATTACGACTTTCATCAATTGATGACATTCCGATTTTTTTCATAAAATCATATTGGTCCATTAAGGCTCCAATATCCAACAAATTTATCTCACACTAACCAACTCAATTATACGTCAGAAGTAAATATTTAATTTACACCTTCCTTAACGGTGCAATTCAAATATTTAAATAATAAATTATCATAATTTTTTTAAAAAATCAAATCATTTTCACGTGAAAAAATTCTTTCAAATCATTATAGAATCGATAATAAAAAACATATGGGTGAACACCTTCATCTTTTGTCACACGCAGTGTAATTCAAACATTATTTAGAAACTTTTATAACGTTGTGTTAGAAAAAATAATAATTATTTATTATTTTAAAATATGACTCATATGAAATATTAATTAATTTAAAGGGCATATTGGTCATTATGTATGGGATTGTGGGAAGTTATTTTAACCTCCTATAATTGCACGTAGCGACTTGATGGAAGTTGGCTATTTACGTACTTGGGTTCTGTCTCTCCCCGAGAAGGTTCTTTCACCGAAGCCATCAGAAAGTGTGAAGAAGGAAGTAAAGGGAAGAGATAGATTGGGACTCGTAGCCATTGTCTTCTTCAACCATTGTTCCTTCTTATGGATCAAGGTAAGTCGTCGATCTTGTTAGAATATTAATATAATATATATTAATATTATTATGTAAACCGGTCTATATGACTCGGTATTATGTTACCCGACCTATGTGACCCGGTCTAAGAAATATTGCCTATATATATGGCTATAACCTGTATTATTTCATCAATTCAATCAATAGAAATTTATTCTAACATGGTATCAGAGCGCTAGGTTTTTTTTCCGGCGCCGACTTCGGTTCCCTCTTCTTCGCGACACTGCCTCCGCATCTCCTGATCGGCTCTCCTCCCCGTCGCCATGCGCCCTGGTCTCCAAAGAAGGGCCTAATCAGTTGTAATCGCGCCTCCTTCGCCGGTGTCACCTGCCTCATCCGCTCGCTGGTGTGGATTGCCGCTTGCCAACGTAGCGCGCGACCACGGGATCCCCTCCGTGCTCTGCTGAATCCAGTCCGCCTCCTCTGTCATCTGGAGAGAAGTCTTCGAGTTGCTTGGTCGACGGAGATCCGAGAACAAGCTAAGCCC
>NW_027428701.1:0-3240 GCF_044706935.1 Curcuma longa
TTTCTTGAATTGATTCTGTGATCTTGGAGCAAGCGTCAGTATCATCCCATATTCTACAAGCGAAAGATGCGGATTCATGGACCTCAAGCTCACCACCATGGCCATCTAACTAGCAGACCATTCATGTCGATATCCTATGGGTATAGTTGAAGATGTGCTAGTAGAAGTCGGAGAATTCACAGTTCCAATCGATTTCGTTGTGCTAAACATGGAGGAAGATCCGTCGAACCTCATTATTTTGGGAAGGTCATTTCTAGCCACAGCTAGGGCAACAATCGACGTCAAAAATCATAAGTTGTCCTTGCAAGTGGGAAAGAAAAAAGTTGATTTCAACCTCTCTCTCAACTCTAACGCTTATATACCAGACATACCACACTGTTGCAGGCTGGATCAGCAAAGAAGAAATTCCAGTTCAACCAGCCAAAGGAAAGAAGAAATTCCAGTACCAATCTTGAAACCAATTCTTGCCAGATAAAAATTTTTCAAAGACGGATCCTTTTCAAGCAACCCTCATATTTGATCAACCATGTGCTTGACATAATATCATTGGGCAAATAAAGAAGCCGGAATAAATAGTTGTATTTTCAAAAAGCCTTGAATAATATAAAGCTGTAACGCCCGCCCTTACATAGGGCCCATGACGGACGCTACAGTTACTCTTTCTTATTTTCATTTATAAAAGTCCACATACGAAAATCCATAAAACTTCACAGCGGAAACATAAACATATATTCATGGTAGGAAATTCATATGTTATTTACAAATGAAATTAAAGGTGCATGCATTGTCTAGTTAGAACATCTAAGTGTAGCACAAACATTCAACATAGAAGTAGTCTAGACATTCAAACATGCAGATATAAAAGTCATGTTTAATAAGTTGCCAGGATCTCTATGCCATGTCACCACCACACACATCTTTCATCAGCCTCTTCACTGCTGCTTCCCTTTGTTCAGTGACTACTATTTGGATCTGCAATATAAGAAAGAAATCTATAAGCACAAGGCTTAGTAAGTTCCTTTCCTACTCACAAAACCATTCGTCACATCACATTCATATAACATTAGCAAACATAAGCATAAACATAGAAGCACTTGGAATTTGCATAAAGCACATACATTCTTCTATCTTATCATTTCCTTCATATGCATACAAGCATAATGCAGATGCCTTTGAAAACTTATTATCATAATAGATAAACATATCATCATCTTTGTTGGGATCTCTGGCTTGTACCCTTCATTCTTTACGCGCATACATACCAAGTAGTACGAGGTAGCTAATCTCGACTACACGGTTACTAGGTCTTCTCAAATGTCCTTCGACCTAGGGGCGTTTGGCTGCCTTAGGGTGCCCTTCCCTTTGGATCCTTTTCAGGATCCGGTACAAGCCATTCTTTTCAAAGTAAACATAATGATGTACATGCCCTTTTTTCATTTCATATCATGAATGTTCCTTTCTTTCTTTTGCTTAACATACGAACATTCATGCATTCCTTTTCTTTTCATTCATATGGCATGCTACATCACATCATAGTCTTATTAGCTAAACCCATATTCCTTAGGGTTAGCTCTTCATACCTTACCTTATCTCGATACATCCCTAACTAAGGTTGATAGACATAGTTGAGGATAAACCCAACTCTTCTTTGGTTACCTTACTTGGCCGAAACCTATCCTAGGCAAAGCCTAGATTAAGGTTTTACCACATAACTTTTAACCATCATGATTCCTTTCTTACAACCTTAGTTAGGTTCAAGACATGGTTTAAACCCTAGGTTTATAGTTGGCCGAAACTTCAAGGTTATGGAACATGGTTTAAAACTTATTCCATTAAACCCTAAAGCATGGTAAACCACCACTTGTCCTAGGTCACTTCTTTCCTTGGCTTGAGCACCATTTGATGCCTTACTTCCCCTCATGGCCGAAACCTAAAGGGAAGCCTACCAAGGCTTTAGATTAAACCAAAACCTCTAAACCTTCTACATATTCATAACTCATGTATTAGGCCATTGTTAGGTTATAGAACCATCACCTAAACCCTAAAGGTCTTCTTGGCCTAAACCTCAAGATGAGGTCTTACCTTGGTTAACTCCACAACTAACCATGAAAACCCTAGAGCATGTTAAGGACACCTTTTAGAGCATATAAGTCCATGGATGGAGTTTGGAAAACTTCACTTAGGTTCCTTAACCAATCCTAGCCGAAACTCATTTAGGGTTCACATATGGTTGGTTTTAAACTTAACCTCAAGAACACTAGGTTTTATAGCATACATCACATGGCATGAAAAACATGTATCAAGTTCAATCTTTATCGTTTAATCCTAGTTGTTCTTGACCTGAACTCTAGCATGGATTCCTTATGGTTTTTACATAACAAAGCCATAAACTCAGCAAACAAAACATGAAATCATACGTAGCAAATATATCGCAGGTGAGAGGAACTTACAATGGTTTCTTTAGAGAATTCCTTTACCCTTACTTTAACCCTTCTCTTAGCCTCTTAACCCTTGCCTTAAGTTCTTCACTTTTGGAAGCTTGATGAAGAGTGGAGGTTTCCCTAAAGCTCTCGGCCACACACACAAGAAAAGAGGGGAGTGCACTCAAAGCCTTCGGCCAAGGGAACAAGGAAGAAGGGATGGAGGCTTCTCCAAACCTTCGGCCAAAACTCACAAAGAAGAGAGCAAGGGCTCTCGGCAAAGTGAAGAAAGGAGAGGAGGTGAGGGAGTTCACGGCAAGGAGAGGAGAGAAAATGAGGAAATGGGGTGTTAGGGAGACTTATATAGAGTTTAGCAAGGGAAGAGTTCCAATCCAAGTTGACTACTCCCCCTTTAACTCTCATTAACTCACATAGTAAAAGAGAACAATTGTCTCTTTTCTTGTTAAACACCTCTTCATGAAACCTTAGGTTTAACTAGAATTTCCCTCTTCCTTTTCATAGCAATTGCTTGCTAGAATTAGTGGCTAACTCATGTCATCTAGGCTTGCCACTTTGCATGAGGTCCAAGGTTCAATCCTTGGCACCTCCATTTCTTTTTCTTTCTTTTTCTTTTGGCAAAGCCCACACATGAGAGCCCATTTTCATTCTCTTAAGCCCATATAAAGATTAGGCCCATTATGAAAACATTAACCCATAGACCCATTTAGGACATGCCCTACATTTTGGTCTAATTAGGGTTCTATCCCTTCAATTTAAGGTCTATTTAGCATTTCTGCCAAATTCCCTCATAACTTAGGCT
>NW_027428702.1:0-1653 GCF_044706935.1 Curcuma longa
TGATGTGCGTAGATATAACCATTTCTTATACTTTGTTCGCACATCTTTCTGCTTTTCATGCTGTATCTTACGTATATTACACCCTTTACCTGTGCATTTGGCATTGTATTCTTTATTTCCTAGTTCGGAGGACTGCTCATATATTTGTGTGTTTCAGGACGGAAAACGGAGCAAAACAGGCGAAATGGAGCACCTATTGAAGATATGGCCAGACAGGGTCGTGCCTCATAGGCACAGCCGTGTCTATCACCTCCAGGGGTCGTGCCTTCCTCCTGCAGCAGCCAGACATGGCCGTATCCCTCAGACACAGCCGTGTCTCCTCAACAGAACCATGCTAAGACATGGTCGTGTCCCTCAGACACGACCGTGTCTCCAACCACAGGAGCACCTGCCCTTAGCCGTGCCTCAAAGGCACGGGCGTGTCTCCCAGCAGAAAGCAGACTGCCCTTGGCCGTGCCTCACAGGCACGGCCGTGCCTCCCAACAGAGCTTTAACTCTCCTTGACCGTGCCTCAGATGCACGGTCGTGTCTCCACTACAGCTGAGCGGCCACACCAGGCCGTGTCTCCCAGACACGGCCGTGTGACGGGGGCGTGCCTGGCTGAAATTCAGGGTATTTCGTGGGGGCCTATAAATAGACCCCCGAGAGCCCTAGAAAAGGGGGGAGAACTTGGAGAGCCACCGGAGCGTGCTAGAGCCACCAACGCCTCATTCCGGAGCTAGATTCGACGATCCGTTCATCCGTCCGGACACTCCATCGTATCCACATCCCACCTTCGCAGAGATTGCAGTCCGGAGAAGAAGAAGCTCATCGATAAGTCCTATTTCTTGTTTTCTCTTAGATTCTTGGAATAGGATGTATTATTTACCATCTTCTCTGTATTGTAACCTCCCCGATATGGAGTAGTCCTCTAGATTCTAGGATGTAGGAAGAATCAGGGTTATTGGATGATTATAACTTTGGATTTGATAATCTACCATGTTCTATGATATGATTGTGAAATTGCTTTGTGGATTTGTGCTTTATGCTTGTTTGATGATATGCTTGTGAATAGTATGAATCCATAAGGGTAGAGATTATTTGGAGTTTGAGGAATTCTTAGGATCGTATGCCCGGGACGCCTCGTGATAGGAGGAGAGTCTTAACCGGACCTTTTGAGGGATTGCTTAAGCTGTGAACAATCTTTATAAGGGATAACTAACGGTTGCTTAGTGTTGGGAGAGGTCTCTAATAGGATACCCTGTGACAGAGGGTTAGGAAATCTAGTAGTATTCTGGGGTGCCTGAGTGACACAGGTAAGCCTTGAACCAGACTATCTAGAATCATCTCAAACCAACATAAGTAACATTAGAACACCATTGATTTATTCCGAGAAAGAGGTCTAATTGGATAATTTGGTTAGAATCCCTACAATTGTGTAATCATTGAGGAATGATAGAAGATCCAAGTCAATCAATCAATATCCCGAGGAACCCGAAGTCCTAGAGTCGCCTTCCACATATTGTCATAGTCGAATTATATCTTCGAACTAAGGTTTAGGAGCTCTAGAACACTCTTTCTCCCCCACATCAAACCATTTCCTATGAACTCTCCACTCTTATTTGTTGGTGCAATCTTTGCCCCAAGTGCATTGAGTTTCAATGTTTGGCGAAA
>NW_027428703.1:0-3360 GCF_044706935.1 Curcuma longa
ACGCCAACAGAAGTTGCAGCAAGAAGAAGAGACAAGATCCAAGGTTCTTCATCCGGAGGTTGCAGTCCTTATTTCTGGAGGATCGTTGTCCACCAAACGTCCTGGAAGAAGAAAGGAATACAGCGGAAGGCAGCGAGGTCATCAACAAGGTTCTGGTAAAATATTTTATTTTTTCCGCAGTTTTAATTTTACTAGAACTAGTTAGAAACCGTAGATAATAATTTAGGAATCGGCGATCCTGAAGGATCAATTGATCTAGTCTTTTTTGTAGACTTTGTCAATTGATCCAAGGCGGGATAAATTTTTGTTCTGTGGGGTTCTATGCTCTTCAGAGCGGATAGAATCCGGATCGCAGGACGGAGATCCAAATCGCCAACAGTAACAAGCACTAAGAAGCCTTTTCCTACTACTTCTTCTTCTACTTCTAAGAGCAAGGATATCAAGTGCTTTAAGTGTTTAGGAAAAGGATATATTGCATCCGAATGCCCGAATAAGAAGACTCTCTAGTGAAGAAATTTCTTCTCATTCCTCTTCTTCAAGCGATGAGGAACATGATGGAGCAGCCTATGCGCAAGATGGCGATCTCTTGGTGGTTTGGAGGTTATTGGGAAGTCAAGCCAAGGAGCATGAGGAGGACCAAAGAGAAAATATTTTTCATACCCGTTGCCTTATTCAAGGTAAAACATGCTCTATGATCATTGATGGTGGGAGTTGCACCAATGTGGCAAGCACTAGGTTGGTTACCAAACTCAACCTCAAGACTACACCGCATGCAAGACCATATAAACTCCAATGGCTAAGTAATAGTGGTGAATTGGTGGTGAATCAACAAGTGCTGATTAATTTCTCCATTGGCAAATATGAAGATCAAGTTCTATGTGATATTGTACCTATGGAGGCAAGCCACATTCTTCTTGGAAGACCTTGGCAGTTTGATAGGCGAACTTACCATGATGGATTCTCCAACAAGTTCTCATTTCTTCACAATTCCCGCAAAGTCACACTTATACCATTATCACCTAGGGAGGTTTGTGCGGATCAAATAAACATGAGAGAGAAAAGAGAAAAAGAAGAGCGAGAGCTTAAGAAAGAGAAAGAGTTTGTGAAAAAGAAAATACTTGATTTTGAGGACAAAATTCAAAAAAAAAAGAGAGAATGAGGAAAAGAAAAGAGAGAATGAGGAAAAGAAAGAGAGAAGAATAGAAAATTTGTTTGCAAGAGGAAGTGAGGTGAAGAGAGCTTATTTGACAAGGCAGCCTATATTTCTTCTTTTGTGCAAGGAAACTTGCTTGGAAACTAATACTAACTCTTTGCCTAGTGATGTTGTTGCTATTTTGCAGGATTTTGAGGATGTGTTTTCCAAAGAAGTACCTCACGGTTTGCCACCAATAAGGGGAATAGAACACCAAATGGACCTTATTCCTGGTGCTTCTCTACCCAATAGGCCAGCCTATAGGAGCAACCCTCAAGAAACAAAGGCAGAATATGTTAAGAAGCTTCATGAGCAAGTTAAAGCTCAAATCGAGAAGAAAATGGAGCAATATGCGAATAGAGCCAATAAAGGGAGAAAAAGAGTTGTCCTTGAACCCGGTGATTGGGTGTGGGTTCATATGAGAAAGGAAAGGTTTCCTGCCCAAAGGAAATCAAAGCTTCAACCAAGAGGAGATGGACCATGTTGGCGATCTTGATCTCCGTCTATGATCCAGATTCTATCTGCTCCGAAAAGCATAGAACCCCACAGGACAAAAATTTCTATCCCGCCAAGATCAATTGGCAAGGTCTACAAAAGACCAAGTCAATCGATCCTTCAGGATCGCCGATTCCTAAATTATCTTCTACGGTTTTTACTAGTTCTAGTAAAATTAAAAACTGCGGAAATAAAATTTTACCTGAACCTTTTAAATGACCTCGCTGCCTTCCGTTGTATTCCTTTCTTCTTCCTGGACGTTGGGTGGACAACGATCTTCCAGAAATAAGGACTGCAACCTCCGGATGAAGAACCTTGGATCTTGTCTCTTCTTCTTGCTGCAACTTCGCCTTGTCTCGTTCCCTTGCTTAGATCCGGCCACCACTTGGACAAAGAGGTTCGGCCACCTCAAGAGAAGAAGGAGAAGGGGCGGTGGAAGAAGAAGAAGAAGAAAAGAGGGAAGGAGGAGGGGTTAGGGCCGGCAGCACCAAGGAGAAGAGGAGGGTTTCCGAAATCGTTTCGGTATAACTTCTCCTCTCTCGAATTGAATTAATTGTTGCCGCCCATCCCCTCTTCTTTTATAGCCTCACGCCCAAGACCAAGCACCTCTTGCCAATTCTAAATTTTTCTATAATTTTGATTGATTTCATGAACCAATTCTAAATTATAGAAACTTATTGAATCTTGGCCTTTAGATTGCCTTGCTTGGTTTCTAGCAGTTAGATCTTTTCAAAAATAATTAAAAGAATTATTTCCAACCTTATCTAAAGTGGCCGGCCATATTAATTAATTCCATGAATTAATTCTATATTAAAAAGGAAATAAAACTTAAACCGAAGAGATCTCATCCATCGGATGCAACTTAATCTCATCTAACGATTACGATATAATCTCCTTTAATATAACTTGATCTCTTCGATCCAATGGCCATGATTAGATCACTTGGGCGTGTGGTTCAATGAACCATGTCTGGTTCACCTCGTGAACCGGTTCTTCCTTCCAAAGAGAATTAAAATCGAACCGGATAGATCTCGTCCATCGGAGACGACTTAATCTCATCCAACGGTTCTAATCTATTCTCTTCTATTCCTCTTTATTTATTTCGATCCAATGGATGCAACTTGATCTAATCCCACGGATACAAGCTGATCTCATCCATTAACTCATCCTACGGTCGAGAACTAATCTCATCCAACGGTCGAGATTAAATCTCATCCGACGGCTGAGAATTAATCTCATCCGTTTGATTGCATCCTTTTGAAGATGTCTTTAGGCTACAGCGGGGACCTCGAGGAGGTATTGGATCTGGCCTTCTGATGGGTTTCAGATCCCGTATTCAACTCCGAATACACACCTACATCCATCAACAACGATCCATTCCACTAGAGGATCATTGTTGCACAACCAATCCAATCCCCAAATTACGTTATGGGTTCCTTCTTATTATTTTATGCATTGCTCCCCGTGTTTAAGATATCGTATGTCCGTCAATTATCTGAGTTCACTGACAACTCAATAATCGACATCTAAGACCTTCGATAGTACCACTCAACCTTATTGTCAGCCGGACCAAGTCCACTTGCAAGATTTGACTTGACAATCCTTATGAGCTCTCCAAGGGGACATCATCAGCCCTACTGGGACATGGATTCCTTCTATAATTAATGGCACAC
>NW_027428704.1:0-1651 GCF_044706935.1 Curcuma longa
TGATAAGCTAGGGTTTTATTGTATTTTGTTGATTCAATTTGGATTTTTTTTCATGAAAATAAATTAGAAAATAAATCGATTTGATCATATTTACTCTATATTGCATAATCTGAGGTTTGATTATAATTTTTATGATTTAATAGTAATTTTTGCATTAATTGAGTTTTAATTGATTTTAGGGTTCAAGTCGGATCAAGTTCGAGCTCAATCACGGCCAAATCGAGTCAAATTTGCCAAATTGATCAAGCCAACATGGAGGACATGATCTAGATCGAGCCCGATCAAAATTCCAGAATTTTTCGCAAACCCTAAAGCCCTAGATCAAGTCCAGATCATCAAGTTCAGAACGGACGGCCAGGATACAGTGATTAATAAACCCGCAACTATATAAACCAGAGTTTAATCGATTAACAGTGCGCCGCTCCTGTGCTTCGTCCCGCCGCGCGTTCTCCCCTGTTCGACAGCGTACGAGCACGGCTGGCCCCATCCCGAAAACCCAATTCCGTTGCCTTCGTCGGTCCCTGAGGAGTCGGAAACTGGTTTGTTGAGCGAGATTCGGCGGCTGGAAGGCGTACGACCGGCGGGGGTTCTTCCGGCGTCGCCACCCCTGTTCCTTCGAGTTCCGGTGAGCTACTGCACCTTTAGACACCGCACGCCGGCGAGGGGTTCTCGGAAGGTTGTGCGACACGTCCAAGGCTTCAGGAAGACCATCAACCGCAAGGAGGAAGGAGGATTCTGGTTCGCAGCTCCAATTTGCTTCGCGCAGTTCCTGTTCGCGCCACAGAGGGTTTCTTCGGCGTTTTTCAGAGTTCGGCGGCGAGCAACAAGACCATCAACCACTTAGAAGGTTCCAAACGGATTGTTGAGGCCAACATTGCTGGATTCAAAGGTTTGGGTGACGCCAAATCAACAAGAGCAGCGGAAGAAGGATTGAGGGATGCTTGTTTTTCCTGTTTTCTGATTACAGTTTCTGCTTGTTTTCAATTCTGATCCTTGCTTTTAAACCCTTGGCAATTAGTTTAAATCACTGAATTCAATTCATATGGATAAGTTCTCCTTGTTAGTTAATTTTGTTTGGATTTAATCTAGTTTTTTTTAGCTCCTCTTTGTTGCTGAAACTTCGGACAGCTTGTTTCTGAACTCACTGTGCAGTGCCGAGCACTGTTCCGTGCCAACTTTCTCACAGAGTATCAGTAGGTTAGGGTTTGTGGTTTGGTTTTCATCCTTGATGTTGGTTAAATTGAATTTGAGTGGTTAGTTGTTTTAGAATAGTTTAAGTTTTGGTTGTGTGAATTTGAAGTTACTGCCATTAGTTCTTGATTAGGATAAACTAGTTTAAGCATTTCCATTGCATTTTAGGATTTAGAGGGTTGGTTTTAATAAACATGGAATCGTTTTGTTGCATTGTTTTGCATCGTCAAATATTTGATTATTCATTCTTGCCATTAAATTGTTGAGTTCATTTAGCTTGTGCTAGAGTTAGATTGCTTTAGGTTTTATTTTTAGACTAGAACTGTATTTTTATTTATTTGCTCAGTTTTGTTTACATTTCACTTCAAAACACCAAAACCCCCATTTTATATAGAAAACCCCAAAAAAATACGACATGTAAGCTCGAATTAAACTATTTTCTACTAGCCCTTGGAAAAAT
>NW_027428705.1:0-4160 GCF_044706935.1 Curcuma longa
TAAGGTACTGAAATTAACTCAATTGCTGAGTGAAGGCAGAGAATTAAAAACTGAAAACAGATTCTATGGTAAACTGTCAAGTGCAACAATTGGTGTCAAGTGTAGAGTTGATGTCAAAGGAGTGGAATGGTTTTCAAATTCAAGCAGAGGTAAAATCTATTGACTGATTTTCTTGCCAGCAAATTGAGATGCAGGAAAAGAAAAGTGAAACAGAATGGGGAAGTTGGAGAATTCAGGAAATAGGAGGTTGTCTCAAGTTTAAGCTAATGTATCAAAAGTTTTAGCAAGCTAATGAGTTCCAATGAAGCTTAATTCTATTCAATTACTCCCTAGACAACAAATTCAGACTTTAATCAGAATTGTTGAGCAAATGGAAACAAAGGAAAGTGGCAATAGAAAACAGTTTGAAAAAAAAAAAAGAAGAAGAATGCTTCAAGATGTATCAAGTTATGTATCAAAAGCTCCGATAAGTGATAAATTCTTGCGAAAGTTGATTCAATTCAAGCACTTATTGGACAACAAGTTGGGAATATAATCAGATTTGTTGATGGCTTGCAAGAGCCAAGTTCAAGTTGTAAACAATTCATAAAAGCTGAAAAATGAAAGCTGGAAGGAAGTTTTACAAATTTGGAATTACAATGCTGGAAAATACAAATCTGGAAGCTACTGATTTCTGGAAATCTGAATCTGAGGCCTCTGAGGAAGTGTTCAGTTCATCAAGGTTGCTGTGTTTTCAGAAATGGTTGAGGAAAAGGAAAAGAGAACAAAACTGCTGGTGATGAAGAGAAAAAAAAACTGTTTATTGCTGATTAAGGCACATTGGTTTCTGAATTTTTTTTTAAGGCCTTGTGGACATGTATGATGCAACCTACTGAAGCCATATAACTGTGAATCTATAAAGTGTTGAAAGGAAATCCATTTGTGTACAGATGTAGAGAAATCAAGCTGGAAACTAATGCTGGAAATTTGGAATCAAAGCTGGAAATCGAGAATCAAAGCTGCAACAAATCAATTTAACCTTATTTGAAGAAGTAGGATTGAAATACAAGAAATTATGGATGCAAACCAGATTTGAAATGCATCAGATCAGCAGGAAAAAAAAATGAAGCAGAAAACAGAATGAGAAAGAAGAAAATGCTTGTGCCAAGTTGTTCAAATGAAGGTATCAAAATTCTGATCAGCTGATGAATCCAAGAAAAACATACTTCCATTCAGTTACTTCCTAAACAACAAATTCAGATTCTAAACCTTCAAAATTGTGCTGCAACAGATCAGAAAAGAATCAAAGAAAAACAAAAAAAAAAAAACAGAAAAATCAGATTTGCAGTTTGGTTTTTTCAGCCCATTCCTACAATTTTTAAGCTACTGATCTGAGCTCGAATTGCACAGAACCTTGCATGGATATTAGCCTCATCAATCAAGCTTCATGATGCAAAAAGAATGGAGGCAAAAGAGCAAGAAACAAGAGAGAAAAGCAAGATTTCATTTTGAGAAAAAATCAGTTTTTCAGCTTGTTTTCCAGCCATGTTCTATAATTTTTCTGCTACTGATCCGAATCTGGATTTCACGGAATTTTGCATGGATATTAGCCTTATCAATCAAGCTTCAAGATGGAAAAAGAATGGAGGAAAATCAGCAAGAGAAAGGAGAGAAAAAGCAAAATTTCAAATTGGTTTTAAATGAATTTTAAAATTGCATCGTGCCAATGATACATTGTATTTTCAGTTTCATGGGAAGTGGATTTCTGTTTCTGATGATCGGTTGATATTTGTTAGCTCTTGCAAAGTCTACATGGGAAAGAATTGGGTTTTATTTCAAAAGAAAAACGAAAATGGCACATTTGTGGTGATGTGTTGAGGAAAAGAGAAAATGTGAAAGAGGAGTTTGTATCAAGGTGAAGGATTTTGGAGATTTAGCTCAGATTTGTTTCATGGATTGTTTGATCACACCGAAACAAATGGAACTCAATAGGAAGTAAGAAGAAGGAGTGGCAAGGATCATTGATTTGCATTTAAATATACCCATATCCACCAATTCATTTACTCTTTCCTTGAAATTTCCTTTTACTTGAATTTTTCTTTCTACATTCTCTATTTCAATTGTCTCATAGTCATGATTTCTCTACATCTTCAATAAACCTTAATATTTGTGGATTCCAATTCAAGAATGATAGTGGAGAGTAGATAGCAAGCAAGCCTATGGAAAGCATGAAACTTAAGTTGCTTGAGTGAGCTCCACTTTACATTGATCATGACTTAGCATTTAGGATGAGAGCCACTAAAAATTATTTACTGACCTTGTGAGCATTAGTGTGATACATTTGTCTCAATTAATCATGAAGGATGAAATTTACTAGGTGGTTAACCAAGAACAAAGGTCTAATTCATGGCTTGGATTTTTGATACTTGACAACCCTAGATAACTTTCTTTGAATTGATCTCTATTTATGATTGAGAACGATCTAGGGGGTGCAACATTAGTTTATTTGGTTTTTATTGACTTGAGCGGGACGCTCAAGGGTAAGTGTGGGGGAATTTGATAAGCTAGGGTTTTATTATATTTTAATTGATTCAATTTGGGTTCTTTCATGAAAATAAATTATAAAATGAATCGATTTGATCATATTTATCCTATATTGCATAATCTGAGGCTTGATTATAATTTTCATGATTTAATGGTAATTTTTGCATTAATTGGGTTTTAATTGATTTTAGGGTTCAAATCGGATCAAGCTCGAGCTCAACCACGGTCAAATCGAGTCAATTTGCCCAAATTGATCAAGCCAACATGGAGGACATGACCTAGATCAAGTTTGATTAAAATTTCTGAATTTTTCGGAAGCCCTAAGCTGCCCTAAACCTCAGATCAAATCGGCACCGTTGGATCAGAAATGAAGGGCCCAGATCATTTGATTAATCAGCGGTATAGTATAAATCAGAAGCTTTAATCGATGAATAGGGCGCCACCACTGTTCATCGTTCCCGAACGGGCTCCTCTGCTCGGCGACGTACGCGCACGGTCGGCCCCATCCCGTAAACCCACTTCCATTGCCTTCTTCGGTCCCTGAGGAGTCCGAAACTGGTTTGTTGAGCGATATTCGGCGGCTGGACGGCGCACGCCGGCAGGGGTTCTTCCGGCGTCGCCACCCCTGTTCCTTCGAGTTCCGGTGAGCTACTGCACCTTTAGACACCGCACGCCGGCGAGGGGTTCTCGGAAGGTTGCGCGACACGTCCAAGGCTTCAGGAAGACCATCAGAGCAAGGAAGAAGCGAGGAATTCTGGTTTTGCAGCTCCAATTTGCTTCGCACAGTTTCTGTTCGCGCCACAGAGGGTTTCTTCGGTGTTTTTCAGGGTTCGGCGGCGAGCAACAAGACCATCAACCACCTTGAAGATTCCAAAGGGATTGTTGAAGCCAACATTGTTGGATTCAACAGTTTTGGGTGACGCCAAATCGACAAGAGCAACAGAAGAAGGGATTGAGGGATGCCTGTTTTTCCTGTTTTCTGATTACAGTTTCTGTTTCATTTTGAGTCTGATTCTTTGTTTGATTAATCATTGGAATTTTTCATACAACTTTTACAATTAGCTCATAGGGATTGTTCGTTGCTAGTAAAGTTTGTTTTGGATTTGTTCTAGTGATTAGCTTCTTTAGCTTCCTGAAATTTCCATACTGTTCTTTGCTGAAATCAAGATTGGCACTGTTCCGTGCCAAAGTTTTACTGTTCATGTCGTTTGTAAATTTAACTTAAGCTTAGTTTATGGTTTGCAATTTCAGCTATTATTTTTGACTTTGTTTATTTAGATAAATTTTTTTATTTTTTTCTTGTTGCTTTTAGCTACCGTTGTGTCATCAGTTAATGTTTCCATTGCATTCTAGGCATTTAGATTGCTGTTAGAGCTAGAACTTTATTTTATTTTTCTTGATTAGTGTAAATTGCATTTTCAAATCTATTGTTATTTTAATTCCATTTCATTCCAAAAATACCAAAACCCCCAAACTGTCATAGAAAACCCAAAAATGACACGATAAGCTCGAATTAAACGATTTTCTACTAGTCCTTGGAAAAATACGACTCGAGGCCCCTATACTTGATTTATTAGGATTAATTGTGGGTTTTCGATAAATTTACAAATTTCAATTTGAAACCCTATCGTGACATC
>NW_027428706.1:0-1506 GCF_044706935.1 Curcuma longa
TGATGTCAACCATTCTACGTGCCACGTGGTTCATCAAATTTATAAAGATTGAGACAATTCAAAACTAAAAATAAAAATGTAGTATGGAGTCCCAAGTCGTATTTTTCCAAGGAAACTAGTAAGCGTGTTTGAATTAGATTTCCAATTGTTTCTTTTTGGATTTTCTATTCAAGCAATTTAAAATGTCAAAATATCTAAACAAGAATTTAAACTAAACTAATTAACCAAACAAAATTTCAGCTAAACTAAAATTACTGAATTACCAGAAAAATAACTATTTAAATGCAGATTTAATAACAAAAGTGAACGCAGAATGAAATCTAAATTCATATGGAATCTACCTCTACATGCAAGGAATCTCTAAATTCTAATGACATTAAACTAAGTGTCAAATTTTGATTTAAAAGATCTAATGGCAGAAACTTAACTTTTGATTGAATTAAAATGATGGAAACCCAAAACAGAACTACTAAAAACAGAAACAGAAGATATAACTACTCAAATTCAATGATCATTAAAATTCTAGTTCAACAAATAAAAGGTTCTTAAGCTGAAACAAAATAACAGCAAATGCTCAATGCAATGATTCTGAAGTCTAGGTTAAGAAAATGCTGGAAAATTCATTCACAAACTCAAGATCAAAGAACAAATCCCTTCATCCTCACTGATCTGTGAAGAAACCTCAGGAAACGCCCTTGCGGTTCTCAACAGCTTCTTTCGGATTCTTTAACCGATGAACCAAGACCTCCCAGCAGCAGGGAACGCCCGTGTGACTGGAATTCTTGTCGTGTGAAGAACAGGGGAAACACTGCGATCAAAGCTGGATTATCTGATAAATTTAAATCTCAGATCTGCTGATTAAGATGTAGGCGGAATGATGATAGGATCTCTTGGAGAACTCCAGAAAACCCTCTGAAATTGCATGGAAACCTCAGATTAAGGAACGCCCTTGATCCCAGGATGCGGCGGAATGAAAATGAAGAAATGCGCGATCTGGAGATGTTCTTGTCGCGTGCTTCTCAAACCCCTGAAGATGGCTAATGAATTCGAAACTCACTGTTGAAGAATGGATCGGAACGGAGATCTGGAGATGTGAATGGAGCTCCCGTCGGTGTCGCGCGCGCGGAGAAGACAAGTCGCGATCCAAATCTGCGAAGCTACTGTTTGCTTCTCCACCGCTGGCTTTTCTCTCCTCTGGACCGGGTTCAATTTCCTGGTCCGGTTCAGCCATTTAAATCCAATATCTGGTTCAATTTCTGGACCCAAATGCTAGCCTGCTTCTCTGATTTGATCAGCCAAGTTCAACAGCGACTTGATGTGGCTAACTCGAGCTCGTCAATTATCCAGATCTTAACCTAAAAACAAGTCATTATTAAGCAACTTTGAATTAATTCTAAAGAAAATCATGAATAGAAATTTTAACACCAAAATCCATTATTTAACCCAAATGAACTCAAATGTTTACTAATTCAAAATAAAATGCAATGCAAATTAAACCAATCATCA
>NW_027428707.1:0-3422 GCF_044706935.1 Curcuma longa
AAGAACACAGACTTAGGCATGACATTAATGGATGCACCAAGATCTAACATAGCATTTGAAAAGCTACATTCTCCAATCACACATGGTATGGTGAACACTCCTGGATCTTTACATTTTGGGGGCATTGGTTGAATCAAAGCTGATACATTCTTTCCCATGCTCACCAGTTCATTACCCTTGAGTTTTCTCTTGTGAACACAAAGATCTTTCAAAAACTTAGCATATTTTGGAATGTGCTTGATAACCTTCAACAATGGGATGTTCACTTCCACCTTACTGAAGATATCCACTAGCTCTTGAAGATCTTGTGCCTTTTCTGCATTAATATTTTTCTTGGGAAGTCCTGCTCTGGGGAAATGGAATTGGCACTGGCACTGGTGGATTTGCTTCTGTTTGTGGTTCCTGCTCCATGTCTTCATCAGAAACTGTGATAGGTGCCTGAAGGGTGGAAGGTGTTTGAAGTATGGGGTCTGGAATAGTCTTACCACTTCTGAGTGAAATACGCTCACATTCCCTTTGGGATTTGGAATGGACTGAGATGGTAACTGACTGGACCCTTGAGACTGAAGCTGACTGAGTGTAGTAGCCATCTGACTCATCTGTCTTTCTAAATTTTGAATGGCAGTATCACTCCTTTGTTGTTGTTGCTGAAATTTGCTTGTTAAGAGAAGTTCCTTCAGCTCTTGTATGGAAGTGTCTGAGTGACTTGGTCCAGGAATAGGATTGGAATGTTGGACCGGTGGAGGCTTATACTGAACTGGGTTATTCTGAAATCCTGGGGGCCTCTGAAAGTTTGTTGAAGAAGGCTGGAATGGTTGTTGTTGTACAAAGTTAGGCTGCTGCTGTGCAAAGTTATTTCCATATCTGAGATTTGGGTGATCTCTCCATCCAGGATTGTATGTAGATGACATAGGATTATACTGTGGTCTTTGTGGCTGCTGATACTGGGGTCTGTTCTGGTACATATTTGCTGCTGCCACTTGATCTGGGAAAGGAAATCCTTCCTCTGGTTGCAAAGAGGGACAGATATCAGTAGGATGTGCTGCACTGGCACATATGCCACAGACTCACGCTGGTTGAATAGAATGTGAAGTTGATTGTTGAGTCTGACTAATAGCCATCTGTCTTAGCAGTGTTTCAATCCCATCCAAGCGACTCTCAATTCTGGGCTGCTCAGTAACAGAAGCTTGAATCTCATGCACACCCTTGGTTGCCAAAGACCGACTCCCAAATTGCTGATAATTAGCTGCCATAATCTCAATGAGTTCCCTGGCTTGAGAAGGTGTCTTGTTGACAAGTGCTCCTCCACTAGCAGCATCTATCATATTTCTGTCCATGGGAAGCAATCCCTCATAGAAGTACTGAATCAATAGCTGCTCACTGATCTGGTGCTGGGGGCAACTTGCACAAAGTCTCTTGAAACGCTCCCAGTACTCATACAATGTTTCTCCAGTCATTTGTTGAACTCCACATATGCTCTTTCTGATTGTTGCAGTCCTTGATGCAGGGAAAAATTTTTCCAGAAATATTCTCTTCATATCATTCCAGCTAGTAATAGATCCTGGGGGAAGGTAGTAATACCAATCCTTGGCCATGTCTGTCAATGAAAATGGAAATGCCCTGAGCTTGATGTCCTCCTCTGATATGGTTTGAGGCTTCATTGTTGAGCACACCACATGGAATTCTTGCAAATGTCTATTTGGATCTTCACCAGCTAGTCCATGAAACTTTGGCAATAGATGAATTATCCCTGATCTCAGCTCGAAATCCACTTCAAGTTCAGGATACTGGATGCAAGAAGGATGATAAGCTACATCTGGTACTGCCAATTCTCTGAGAGTTCTGTTGTTGTTGTTGTTGTTGTTGTTGTTTTCCATGTTGCTGATCACTGGATTCCTCTGAGCTCTCTGTAAGGTATGAAATGTTCTGTCAATCTCTGGATCGTATTCAAGTAATGGCTCTGTAGATGCCCTAGTCATGCACTATAGTCTCACCTGAAAGCAAGCAAACAAGACACAACAAGGTGTAGAAACAGTACACTACAACTCAAGTATATCAAGGAATTGAAGCACCAAATAATTTTTTTTAATTTTTGTGACCACCACAGCAATAAAAGTAGATGAAAATGGAATTAGAAAATGAAAAGTAAATTTTTACAAAAATAAAAAAGTGGTCTAAATGAAGGAATTTGGGCAAAATTGGGCTTATTTCACGGCCAAAGGAGGTGAGTATTGTTCCCTAGGTCGTTTTCTATCAACCTACCAAATTTCAAGTCAATTGGAGTCAAAATGAACAAATCAGCACAAACTAGCACTAATTGGACAGTTTTGCCCCTGACAAGAAAAGTTCAATGCAAACAATGAAAACAAGCTAGAACTACCTAAACACCGCTACCAATCCCCGACAACGACGTCAAAAATTGATGTGAAGCTCAGATTATCGTCTAAATGAGCACACCAACTTAATTTATACCGAATCCCCTAACTAAAGTAGTATAGGGCAACTCGAATCATCTCCCAATGATTGAAGCCGGTGTATGGTAATTCTAGTAGTTATTGAAGCCGATTTTTATGTTTCTTTTGGATTGGACGGGGGGGGGGTTGTGTTGAGTTCTAAATCATCTAAACAATAGAAAGAACACTAAGCATTAATAATAAATTGCATTAACAAAGTAAAGAGTAACTTAAGTAAGTGCATCAACAAAGTAAACAAGTGAAATCTAAAGACAAACAACATCCAAAACTGTAAGAGGAATTTAAACAAACGGAGATGGATGCGAAGCGAGGCGAAAAAACTCCACGAAGATGCGGCGAAGGAAGGAATCCCCAACTTCGATGCAATCCACGTAGATGATGCGGCAGGTGGAGAAGATGAGGTGATGGAGAAGGTATCCCTTGACTCCTCGGTGGATGAAAGGTGGCCGGATTGAAGAGGGAATCCCCTTGCCTTCTTTCCGGTGGTGGCGATGTGGATGAAGATGGCGGTGATGAATGGTGGGTGGCGGCTAGGGTTTGCTCCCAAGGGAAGAATGCCTCAATGAACCCCTCTTGCTCCCTCCTCTAGCTTCCTTAGTGGGTTGTGGTCATAGTGGATCCTTTGTGAGCCCATACCCGAATCCGAAATAGGATGAGATAGCATGAATCCGAATTTGGGTTGGGCTATCTTCACTTGGCTTGAACTTGCTTCACTTGAGCTTGATCCAATTCATGACCCTTTAGGTCTCCTACAAAAATACATGGAAAATGTTAGTTTCAACCCAAAATTTGTAGGAATAAGCAATATAGTCCAAAATAAGTTCCTACTCATAATATGTGTTAATATTCAATAGTTACACAATGAGAGGACCAAAATATTAAGTATTAGGGCCACAATAAATTAATCAAATGCATGTTATCAAGGGGTTAGTGAAGTTCAAATGGTTT
>NW_027428708.1:0-2892 GCF_044706935.1 Curcuma longa
CATTACAATTCTCCTTCCAGGCGACTCCACGTAGACCGCCGATCCACCATCTTCGCAGTTGACTCAGCTTTCCGATCGCTTGGATTCCCCTTCCCCTTCTAGTTGAATCCATGCTGACATGGAGGATATGGATGGATTTTATCTTCCACTGCGATTATTCAAAACCGAGGCACCTGGATTCTACCTTCTAGGCGCCTGGACCGTCTGATTGACTGGATTCCAGGATAGAACCGCCTGGAGTCAAAATCCTTGCCTCTCCAATCTGCATTACAAGTTAGTCCTAAAATACAAAATAACAGATTAGATAACAGTTTGAAGAACTGTTAATTGGTCTTAACTTCAGGTTTCCAGTGAAACCTTGGGTTAGACTGACGCATACAATTTTACTCCGGGAACACGCCCTTACCCACTCCACTCGGGAGAACTTACCTGAGTTGCCAACAAGTCCTCCAAACTTATTAGACTCCTGCTTAGCTGTGGTCCTCAGCCTCCAGGAATTTGTTGCTTGGCTCTCGGTCCTCCTGATCGCCTAGACTTCCACCAAGCCTTGGTCCTCCTAACCTGCTTGGATTTCGTCATGCTTCCCGGTCCTCCTGACACTGCCTGGACTTACACCTGGTGCACTTGACCTGCTAAGTCTTCTGCCTGATCCTCCAGACCAGGACTTGCCCTTGCCTAGCCGCAACTAGGACTTTACTTTGCCTAGTCACAACTAGGACTTTCCTGTGCTTCCTGCACACTAGATCAACTTGTTAGTCCAACCATACACTTAACTTGAACCTCGTGCCATTATCAAAATCAATGTTCGATCATCTGGTGCTTCTCGCACCAACACTAGAGAGCTCTGACTGGACCCCATTTCGAATATGCCCTCCTTTACTATTTCAAGGTATTCACAGTAGTGATCGAAATGATTTTAAACTTTTAGAATATTATGATGCTGATTTTTAAAAACCAGCACCATTTTGTGTGAAAAGATTAATCACTGTGGTGTGGAAGACCATAACCAAGTGGTCCATCACTGTGTGAGAAGATTAATCACCATGGTGTTGTTTTCAGAAGACTAGCACCATTATGATACTGGTCTTCCAAGACCAACACCAAGTTGTGTGAGAAGATTAATCACCATCGTGCTATATTTGGAAGACTAGCACCACTGTGGTGCTTGTCTTCCAAGACCAGCACCAAGTTGTGTGAGAAGATTAGTCATCGTGGTGCTCTTTTCGGAAGACCAGCACTATGGTGGTGATGTTCTTCCAAGACCAGTACCACGTTGTGTGAGAAGATTGATCATCATGGTGCTGCTCTCAAAAGACAAGCACCACAGTTGTGCTGTTCTTCCGTAACCAGCATGATAGGTCCGCAAGTATACGACCGTCATCAAGTAATAAAAAGATATCGAACCACAGGGACTGTTGTTAGCTATAGTGATGTCACAAGACTAGTTGTCTAGACTCTAAAGGAAGCGAAAAGGTTGAGGATTTTGCATATGGTAGAAAGAGAGATTGACCTGGGGATTTATGGATGAGATAGATAAGCCTAGGGTTTTGATTTCACATCAATGCTAGGTGATATCCCTAATTCATGTTTGTTCTCTTACTCTCAATGTTCACTACCTTGTGAGGATTCTAACCAAAATACCAACTCAACCTCGTCAGGCTTTGTCGGAATTAAATCATGATATTCTAACGCTACGATTATTAGTTCAGGACGATACCTAGATAGCCTGGTTCTATAGCTCTTCCGCTGTCACCGGGCCCTCCAGCAATACTACTGGTATACTACCCCCTATAACCGAGCACCCAATTAAGGGACCCCTTCCTAGTCATCAATAGTCGTTAGCTATCCCCTAAGGGAGTTTACCACCATATAAAGGTCACCTCGGAAAGTCCGATTGAAGGTTCACCTTCTGTCACAAGGCACCCCGGTCATACGATCCTAAGATCTCCTTATATAGTAATCTACCCCTCATAATCATGCACATGTGCTCACACAAATATTTCATCAAACAAGTTCAAGGCACACAATACATGAAATAAGTATAAATTCTTCATTGAATAGTAAAAATAACATGGACTAGTTCTTACATCGCCATCATTACATTAATGCTCATCTTACATCCTAAACTCATGGATCTACTCCATTATAAGAAGATTACAATAGGAGTGTAAGAAATAAAGTATTATCCACATGAAAGGGAAGGACTTATCTTGAAGCATGGGCATCTTTTGAAGATCTTCTTACTCCGATGTAGGATGGATCGGTGGAAAGGAGTCAGAGAGGGCGGCTCGGCATAGATGAAGCATTTTTGGACCTCCCCCCGGAGAGGGGAGGCGCCATCCCCTAAGCCAAGACCCTAGGGCATCCTAAGATACCCCAAAAGGTTGCAAAAAAGAAGTATTTATAGGGTCTAGGTGTGACACACTCGTATCCTATAGGCACGGCCTCAAGTTGGTGTTGTTCTGGAAATGAGGCACGGTCCCGAGCAGGCATTGATCTGAAAAATGGGCATGGTCGTGCCTCCTAGGCACAGCCCCGATCTGGCGTTAATCTAGAAATTGGGCACGGCCATGCCCCCTTGGCACGCCCCAAGCTGGTCTCAAGTGGGCACGACCGTGCCTCCTAGACACGGCCCCAATCTGGTCTAAATCTAGAAGGTGGGCATGACCATGCCTTTTAGCATGGCCTAGAGATGGAATCACATGGTTCACCCTGAAGAAAAGTTGTAGATCGTGAGGTTATCTTCATTTTGGTATGTGGCACGACCTGTGATTTAATCGAAACTAAAAGTTATGTCTATTTTATTTTCAGTCTGTAGAGCAGTCTAGATAAGAGACACGACCATGCCTCTTGGCACGGTCTGGCCGTGTCTGGACCCTAGAAAGGTGAGGC
>NW_027428709.1:0-3306 GCF_044706935.1 Curcuma longa
ACGGCCGTGTTGGACCTGGCATGGGTGTGCCTCACCCCGAGGCACTCTCTGGAAGCCTGAAAACTAGTCCAGATGATGAGATACGACCGTGGCACCTTTGGCAAGGTCGTGTGGGCCTCTGAAGCACTTCAAATGACTTCCAAACTCGATAAATTGTGCTTCAATCTCCACTCCTTCCTCCATCGTCAATAATATATTATTTTAGCTTCAAATCACATCTTATCAATCAAAAATATATAAAGAGTAGATCTCTGAGTAAAAGAGTAGAAACAAGTAATAATGAATGAACAAGGTGTGATAAAGTAGATCATATACAATGAATTACAAGTAGATGAGCGTTAAATAAGGTTAAAAAACTATATATGACCTACGCTCATCACACCCCCAGACTTAAACTTTTACTTGTCCTCAAGCAAAAATCTGCATTTAGATTCATGAATTGAAAGAATGGAGTATCATAATCTCTAGTGAATCACAACCAATCCTATCATATAGTTTCATTGATGAGCTATACATTAAAATTACTTAAATGTGGCCTAAGAGTTAGTTCTTTGTGCTCGGTGCAAAAAGTGGTCTTAGTCCATTTGGTATCAAAACCTTACTTAAAGTCAAATCATCATGCAACCGTGTTCCTAAATATTTCCAACCTTAGACACTTACCTACCATAGGCCTAGTTCATCCCTTCCATTGCATAAGGTCTCAAAGGATTACCTCAAAATCAAAAATAATATATCATTTATTTCTTCAGTAACCCTTATCGGTCTCAAAGGGGTAATTGAAATGCTTCCACTCTCAAAACTATTTTTTTCATCCCTTTATTTATTTTTTTTTTTGCAATGTATTGAAATCAAAGCACAGAAGTATTTGAGTTTTTTTTCTTCTCCTTCTTTTTTTTTCTCTTTTTTTTAGAATTCAAGATTTTTTCCAAAAGAGTTGACATGACTTGAGTTGGTCCAGTAACCAAAATGCAATGGAAGATCACCATGAAAATACTAGTACTAATCAGGTCTCATGAATCATGACTAATTTCAGAATTAATCAACCTCCTAGATTAGGCAATAGTATAAGGAGATCCTAAAATTAGGCCAAAACTCAAATTCTTTCAATAAAAACATAACTCACTTCATGCTACCAAGGATAGGATAGATCAATCACCAAACACACTAGCTCCAAACATCAAATCCATGAAATCTAAAATAAGCTCGCTAGCATTTTTGTAAGAAGACAAACCATTAATGATATGATAAGTGATGCCACTAGGTGGAAAAATTTATTATGCAAAAAGAAACCAAAAGAAATTTAACTAAATCTAACTAAGAACTCAAAATATGTACACCCCCCAGACTTACATTTTTCTATGTCTCAATAAAAATAAAGAAATATTAATGGAGCAGAAATATGATTCAAGAGAAATTACCCAGTGAAGCTCAAAAGATGTTCAGAGCCTTCAATTATTTAATACCTCTCCTCAAGTTAAACACCCTTCTCCATATCAATGAAACCTTGATGTGCATAGGGTTTATATTCGTATTTACACTTTATTTGCACATCTTTCTGATTTTATTGTTATATCTTGTGTGCATTGCATCCCTAATCCGTGCATTTAGGCATATATCTTACATTTCCTAGTTCGGAGATCTGCTCTTGTTTTTACTTGTTTCAGGATGGAAGATGGAGCAAAATCGGGCAAAATCGGAGTTACTATTGAATACAAGGCAAGACAGGGCCGTGCCTCATAGGCACGGCCGTGTCTAATCAAGTTCCTGGCCGTGCTTCACAAGGCACGGGCGTGTCTACAAACAGATTATCAACAAGCCCTGGCCGTGCCTCACAGGCACGGCCGTGCCATCATCCCCCTTCAGCAGCAGACAAGGCCGTGTCTACCAGACACGGCCGTGCTTCAAAACAGAAGAGAGCCAAGGCTTGGCCGTGCCTCCCAGGCACGGCCGTGCCTCCAAACAGAAGACCAGAAGCTGCTGGCCGTGCCCCACAGGCACGGCCGTGTTTCTCATCAGAAGGGTCCCTGCTGTTGGCCGTGCCTCCCAGGCACGGCCGTGCCCTGCAAAACCGGAAGCAACAGGCTGTGGCCGTGCCTCACAGGCACGGCCGTGCCTCCAATCAGAGACAGACTGCCTCTGGCCGTGCCTAAAAGGCACGGCCGTGCCCCTAAACAGAACCTTCACAGCTTCTGGCCGTGCCTTCCAGGCACGGCCGTGTGGACGGAGGCGTGTCTGACTTCGGGCTGCAGCTATAAATACCTCTTTTTGGGACCCTAGCAAAGGGGGGAGACCTTGGAGAGCCACCGGAGCTATTCTAGAGCCACCGACGCCTATTCCGGAGCGAGATTCGACGATCCATCCACTGATCCGGCTGCTCCATCCCATCTTCATCACATCTACGTGGAGATTTCAGTCCGAGGAAGAACGATAAGTCCTATTTCCTGCATTTCTTGTTTTATCTTTGGATTAGGATGAACTCTTTCTTTTCCTTGTATTGTAACCTCCACGATATGGAGTAGTTCCCTAGATTCTAGGATGTAGGATGAATCGGGTGTAATTGGATGATTGTAACTTGGATTTGTTAATCTACCATTTTCTATGATTTGATTGTCTATTGCCTTGTGGATTTGTGCTTGTGTTGTGAATGATGAAATGCTTGTGTATGAATCTATGAGGGTAGAGATTAATTGTGGTTTGAGGAATCATTAGGCCGTACACCGGGGCGCTTCGTGACAGGAAGAAAGCCTTGAACCGGGCGAGTTTCCGAGGGGTTTCTTAAATCATAATTAGTTTCTATGAGGGATAGTTAGCGGTTATTCATTGTTGGAGAGAGGTCCGTAAAAAAGATATCCTGTGACAGGGGATAGGATTTTAGTAGCATTCCGGGGCGCCTGAGTGACACAGGAAAGCCTTGAACCGGGCTATCTAGAATCACCTTGATCTAACAATGATGACGTAAGAACACCAATGATTTATTCCGAGGATACCTGACGAGGTCTAATTGGATATATTGGTTAGCGTCCCTACAATTGTACAATTATTGAGGAAAGGTAGAGGATCCAAGTCAATCAATCAATACCCTGAGGAGTCCGAAATCCTAGGATCGCTTCACAACCATTGTCACAGTCGTTTCCTTTCTCCGAAACTAGGATTAAGTACTCTAGAGTGCTCCCTTCTCCCCCACAACAACTTATGCTCATTTTCTCTCCCACCTTTTTGTGCTAGTTTCTAGTAAGTAATTCCACGGTCCCTGTGGATTCGATCTTTTTATTACTTGACGACGCCCGTATACTTGCGGGAGCCTAT
>NW_027428710.1:0-3765 GCF_044706935.1 Curcuma longa
TTTTGGGATCTCCCCCGAGAGGGGAGGTGTCGTCCCCTAAGCCAAGACCCTAGGATAACCTCAGGTAACCCAAAACGTTACAAAAAAGAAGTATTTATAGGGTCCAGGCGTGACACACCCATGTCCCGTAGGCACGACCTCAAGTAGGTGCTATTCTAGAAATGAGGAGGCACAGCCCCAAGTAGGCATTGATATGGAAAATGGGCACGATCGTGCCTCCTAGGCACAGCCCCAAGTAGGGGTGGCATTGAAGTGGAACACGGTTGTGCCTCTTAGGTATGACCTTGAGCTAGAGTCTCAAATGGGCACGACCATGCCCCCTTGGCACACCCCAGCCAAGTGGGCACGGTCGTGCCTCCTAGACACGGCCCCAACCTATGGAAGGTGGACACAATCATGCCTTTTATCATGGCCTAGAGATGGAATCACACGGTACACTTTAAAGCAATGTTGTAGAGCTTGAAGTTATCTTCATTTTGATAGGTGGCATGACCCGTGATTCAATCAGAGCTAAAAGTTATGCCCATTTTACTTTCAATCTACAGAGCAGTCCAGATAGGAGACACGACCGTGCCTCTTGGCACGGCCTGGCCGTGTCTCTTGGCATGGCTTGGCCGTGTCTGGACCCTGGAAAGGTGAGGTACGGTCATGTCTAGCATGGCACGGCCGTGTTGGACTTGTCATGGGTGTGCCTTACCCCGGGGCACTCTCTGAAAGCCTAAAAATTGGTCTGGATGATGGGATACGGCCATGGCACCTTTGGCACGGTTGTGTGGGCCTACGAAGCACTTCAAATGACTTCCAAACTCGACAAATTATGCTTCAATCTCTACTCCTTGCGCCATCGTCAATAATGCATCGTTTTAGCTTCGAATCACATCTTATCAATCTAAAATATACAAAGAGCAGATCTCCGAGTAAAAGAGTAGAAACAAGTAATAAGGAATGAACAAGGTGTGATAAAGTAGATCACATGCAATAAATTACAAGTAGATGAGTGTTAAATAAGGCTAAAAAATCATATATGACCTACGCTCATCACAGCACCACGCTATATGAGAAGATTAATAACTGTGGTGTTGTTTTTGAAAGACCGACACCATAGTGATGTTGTTCTTCCAAGATCAACACCACGTTGTGTGAGAAGATTAATTAGATTAATTAGATCACAATGGTGCTATTTTCGTATGACCAACAATACTGTGGTTGAAGGAAAATTTTAAGTTGACATTATTGATTCCAAGCCCAAAGAAACCTAGAAATGACATAGATGTATACTTGGAGCCCCTTGTGGAGGATTTGTAGGAGTTGTGGGACACAAGTGTGGAGGCGTATGATGCATTTAGCAAGTCAATATTCAATTTGAAGGCTATTTTGATGTGGATAATCAATTTTTTTCTAGCTTATGGAAACCTAGTTGGATGTGCCACAAAAGGGAAAGTTGGTTGCCTATGTGGTGAAGACATATGTTCTATGTGGCTTGAGTACAATAGAAAGTTTGTATACTAGTAGATTCCTTGCTCCTGATTATCTATTTCATTAGAAAAAGAAATGGTTTAATTGGAAGAAAGAGAAACCTAGACCTTTGACTAGGGTAGAAATTCTCAATGTAGTGAAGACATTAAAAATAATTGGGGGTAAAAACAAGAGGGTAATATTATCAATACTATGAAGAAAAAGAGGAAAAGTAGGATAGTTCAAAAAAGATACAAAAACCAATTCAAATATGGAAGAAAAAGTCAATCTATTTTTTATTTTCCATACTGGAGTGTAATTTATTTGGCTATCTACTCATTAGCTTTTAATAACTTATTATATTTCTGATCTAATACTATGAAATGTGTTCATGGTTACTTCTAAGGGTTCTTGTTATGTCATAACTTAGATGTGATGCATGTTAAAAAGAATGTCTGTGAGAATATCATAGGCACATTGTTAATGTAAGATACGGGGAAAATATTTCATTAGCGAGAAGAATGGAACTCGTCCTGCGAGGACGAAAAGAACGAAATTAATTCGTTCAAATTAGAGGTCATTTGGTTAGTAAATCAAAAGATTCAATTTTGAATCAAAGTGAACCAAACTTGGTTTGGTTCATGATGGAAGAGATTTTGTCATTACAGATGCAATGAGAAGTTGCGTCTCGTGAGGACGAAATGAGTAAATTTGATTTGGGTCAAATCAGAGTTCGTTTAATTAGTGAACCAAGCGAACCAAAAATAAATCCGATTTGCTATAGTAACTCGCTGGTTCGCTATAGTGAACCCTAAAATTCAAATCCAGTCTAGCTTCTATCTCTTGGTTCGTGCTGAAAACCCTAGCCGCACTGTTGTTCCTCTTCCGCGCGATAAAAATAGGGCACCCCCTGTTCATTGTCTTGCTTGCAGAAACCCTACAACGTCGTCTCCTTCTTCCCGCGCGGCGTGATGCTGCCTTCATTGCTCGCCATGTCGCCTCCCTCTGCTGGTGTTCAACCGCGATTCTTCCCCTTTGCCCAAGCTCACGATGGGTGGGAATTCCTCGGTCGCGATCCTCTGTTACCATAGCCGACTCCTGCCGCCCAGTCACCGCTTTCGGTTCTCCTTCTTCCCGAATGAAAACCCTCCAGTGCCGCCTCCCTCTCTCGCGAGTACAAGAATCGGGGCTGAGCAAGTTCCTAGACTACAAAACTGAGGTGAGATTTTGTGTTTTGCTATTTGAATTCATGGAAATTGCTGATTGATGTTGGGTTGGTTGGATCTGTTGAATGAGTTAGGTTTTCGCTTGCTGAGGAATTAGTGGAGTGGACGGCAATCTTGATCGTGGAAGAATCGAAGCTTGTCTTTGTTCTAGTGGTTCGATCTGAGGTAAAAATCTTGAATCTGGTTAGATTTTTGTTGCTGTGATAGAACAGTAGATGGATTATATTAGGGTTTGGTTAGGTTCTATTATGTTCAGGTGTTATAGAATCTATTAGATTTTGGTTGTTATTGGTTTTGGTTGGATCTGTTAACCTACTCTTGGTTTGGATCCAAAAGTAACAATGAGATTATAGATTTAATTGAATTTGGGTTAAGTTAGTGTTGGATCAGGTTGATCAAGTTGGTTGGATCTGTTGACGGATCTGATTTGATTTGATCCGGTTAAGGTTAACTCTAGTTTCAGTTAGGGTTTGATTTGTTGTAGAGTTTAAATATATTATGATATTTAGTGGATGTTATTATTATAATTGCAGGACCGTGATTGTTGATCCTGTTACATACGAAAAGTACTTTCTAGGGGGTTCTCGTTTCGATATTCGTCATATCAGGTGGGTACCCCTATGCTTGGTCACACAGGTCTATTCGTAAGTGCATGATTATTTTCGTTGTTAATTACCTTATTGTTAACCTTGCTATCTTCGTTGATTGATCATGTTATGATCATTTGCTTGGTCTCATATAGTTGCATTTTACTATTTACCTGTGAATGATTACTTGTTCTAGTTGATGTTAATTATGCCTGATTAGCCTAACTTATTGAATTGAGCATCATGACATATACATGATAGAAGTAGGTGTGTCAATCACTGTTGTTGTTGTTGGCCTCACTTGACATTGTATGATAGTGACACAAGAGTGAGAGCAATTGTTGCACTAAGTTGGGCACAACCAGAACTAGCTAGATAGCTCTCCTGCGATATCCTGCCCACTCCCCACTTGATTAGTAATGGTTTGTTGTTGGAGTATATGCAGCTTTCCTATCGTGCGCCCTAGTTCACTGCACTGGGTGGGTGTTTGGGGGTGG
>NW_027428711.1:0-2856 GCF_044706935.1 Curcuma longa
AAATAATAAAAATTCAAAATTAAATAATAAAATTAATTATAATTGTGTACCCTTTAATTATGATACATTGAATAATTATAAGAAATTAAAATTTTGAAATTAATTCCTAAAATTTAGGAAAACAATTTTATTTTAATAAATCAAATATAAATCTTAAAAACTTTATCAATTTAATAAAATTAATAATTCAACTAAAACTTAATCAAACTATACAAATTAATTCAAATCTAAAACAAAAATCTATAAATAATTGAACTAATAATCCATAAATAAGTTAGAAACAAATTAAAATCCAAAATTCGAAATTAAAAATAAAAATTTGAAATTAAAATTAAAAATTTGAAATTAAAAGCAAAATTTGAAATTAAAATTCAAAATTTGAAATTAATATTTAAAATTCAAAACTTAAAATTAAAATTAAAATGTAAACTTAATAGAAATCAATTAAAAGTCATGAACCTAATCAAAATACTTATAATTATGAAATTAATTTAAAATATTACCAAATGAAATAAAAATTTAAATAAAATTCAATGTATGTCAAAGTGGGTTGACATACTCGCGGGTCCACACGAAATGTATCAACTCGAGAATTTGATACATTATTAGAAATTAAAAATTAGTGCGTGAATTATTTGGCTTATGCATATTTGCCATGACATGTATCTGCGTTATTTTAAATGCATATAACATGCTATGTCATCATGTTTATTTACAGCTTAATTTAGAACGGTTAGTTAAGGATACATGAATTGTTGATACTTGACAACATAGTACCAGGGTGGGGCGAGATGATAGTACGTTAGGGAAGCTTGGTCTGGGTAGTCAAGTGGGGTAAGGAGTACCTTGCTTGGTCTGCTTAGTCAAGTGGAACTGGCCGAAGCTACCTCACCACATCCTAGACTAGTTAGACTAAGATTTCTCAAGAAATTGGTTAAAGTCATAATTTCTTGAATCAGTTTTATCTTAGAATGTGGTTATTATTTCGATACCCAAGAAGGCCTCTATGCCTCGCCAATGCTTGGAAACTGATTCTTGAAATGTGGACTTATTTGATTGACGGTTAAACCTAAATCTAACACAAGGTTAAACATTCATTAGAACTTAAACTTAAACTTAATCAAGATAAAATTGACAACTCATCTAACATAACCTATATAAGGTAACCCTTGTTTGCCATGTACTGAGGCACTTAGAATGGGTGAGATGATAAGGATATTAAAGTACAACGTTTTGAAAAAGGCTTTCAAAAATTATTATAAATACTTTTATTAAAACTATTTTTAAAAATTTGATATTTACTTGAGATTCGTGCTTGCTGGGTGTATCTATACTATAATTTTCAAAATATTATATATTTGAAAACTTGGTTGACCAACACTATAGTCACAAATCTCTAGGCCAACACTAAGTCTAAGAACCTTAAGACACATAGGCAGAAAATCCGACCATAAGGATTTCTAAGAGAGTGTCTAGTTCGGGGGAAGGTCATTCTTGAAAGACTTTATATTTAAGAACTCTTAAAAATAAACTTTAAAAATTCTAAAATTATTTTGAAAACTATTATTTTGCAAAATATTTTAAATTATGCCTTTAACTTGGAACAACCCCTAAGATACATAGGGAGATTGCCTTATGGTCAACAAGGAGCCCTAAAGGAGTCAGATTTAGTGGGAGTCCAAACTTAAAAGTTCAGTTAAAATTATACTTTGAAAATTATAAAACTATTTATGCTATTTTTTTAGATTAACCTCTAAGGCACTTACGGAGTTTGCCTTGTAGTTAACAAGGAGCCCTAAGGGAGTGTCAGATTTAGAGGATGTCCAAATCGAAAGAGTAAAATTAATATAAAAATTATTTTCTCCAAAATTATTTTGAAATTTATTTTATACATTATTCTTTTGATTTAGGATCAAACTCTAAGACACACGGGGGAGTTTGTTTGTTGGTTAACAAAGGGCCCTGAGGACGTGTCTAGTTAAGGGGGAGATTCTAATTTTAAAAGGATAATAAGTAATTTTACAAAAATCTATCAATTTTGAAAATACTTATTTTTGAAAATACTCTATCTCCAACCATATATTATCTATTATTCTGTTAATTTGAGTCAAATCCTAAGACACACAGGGAGATTGCTTTGTGGTTAACAAAGGGCCCTGAGGATGTGTTAGGTTATGGGGGAGATTCTGACTTAAAAGAATAATGATTAGATTTTTTAAAAATTTGTATACCAATTTTGAAAAACAATTTGAAAAACCAGTCTGTAAAAAGTCTTTTAAAAATTATTCTAATATTCCTTAAAAATTTCTGAAAATGCTTTTGAAAAATAATTTTGCAAAATTATTCTTGAAAATTCTATCTTCAAAAACTATCTATTTCTAAACACTTATTTTGAAAAGTTTTTTGAAAAACTATTTTACAGCTATTTATCTTGAAAAGGTTTTCATGAAACTTATAAATATATATACTTTTCAAAATTACTTTCTAAAATCTACTATGATCTTTCAAGAAGTGTCAAGACTTAGTTGTGACCATAGGGATACTATTATTGTTGGTGTAAGAGTGAATAGACTTAAACATAAAATATTTTTGATGTGTGTAAAGGGGGAGAAGGAAACTTAAGTTAATCATATAGAATTCTCCCAGATAATTAAACCCTGACCTATATTAATTTAAAAAATTATCAAACATAAAAAAGGAGGAAATTGTTGGTGCAAGAAGCACTAGATCTTTCCTAGGGTTTCGATGTTTGACAATACACCTAAGTCTGATCAATTTGACTAAGGATTGATCCAAACAGGACTTGATGTTTGGATGTGTAGAAGTAAGTGCAAGAAATCCTAGTCAGTTAGACTA
>NW_027428712.1:0-1208 GCF_044706935.1 Curcuma longa
CATACTCAAAGGCCCACGGTCCTTGACCATTTACTCTGGGCAATCCACTAAGACACTTGCCCCTTTTCGGCAGCAAGTGTGTCGAGAAAATAATACAAAAACCTGATTACAAGTATTGAACAATTGAAATACAAGGTTTTCTTTGTTATCAAACTTCTGGCTTTCTCGGTCGCTCCCCGAAAGTAGAATTCGGTGCCTCGGTGTGAAGTTGAGTAGCTTGGAGCAGGTACAGCACCGACGTCGAAAATGCAGGGCTCGGGAGTTGCGAGAACAGAGTTCGGAGGCGTTGGAAGTTGATGTCTCAGCTGCTGGTTGCGGGTTCCTTATATAGCCTAGCTAAGTCGACTCAGATGCAGATCTGGGTCGACTCTAGCTTGCGTGGCAGATAAAACTCTATCGTCTTCGCCCGTTATCCTTCCTGAGTCGACTCTGATTGACTTCTGGGTCGACTCCAGTCGCGGTGGCACCAGCGGCGATAACTTTTGACCCTGAGTCGACTCAAAACCTTACCTGAGTCGACTCCAGGCTGAGTTGATGGAAAGTCGACGCTGCAGACTTCCGGATTTCAGCTGACTCGGTTGGAGTCGACTCCAGAACCCATCTGAGTCGACTCCAGACCCGACCCGAAAATTTAGCTTTTTTATCTGGAGTTTGCATTCGTCTGACTTTTCCTTCCTACAAAAGATGTTAGCTAAAATAGTAACATGTAAAGGATTCAGTTGGTTCATCGAACCAACTATAAGTTTTAACTTCGGATCTCTAGTGAGACCATGGGTTAGACTGACGCCTAATGTTCCTCTTGGGAACGCGTCCTCACCCACTCCCCTCGGGAAGAATTTACTTGATTGCCAATTGAGTCCTCCTGACTCGTTGGACTTGTGCTCGACTCTGTCTTTGCCCCCTAGGATTTGCGCTGCAACTAATCCCTCCTGATTAGCCCAGTCTTCTGTTGCAACTTGGTCCTCCTGACCAAGCCCAGACTTCTACTGCAACTTGGTCCTCCTGACCAAGTCCAGACTTTACCTGGTGCACTTTGACTCTGCCAAGACTTCATGCCTAGCAGCACTAGGACTTAACCTGTTTCCTGTAAGCTCAGTTCAACTTGGTTAGCCAAACCACATACATAACTTGATCCTAATTCCATAATCAAAACTCTGGTTCGATCTGCTAATGCTTCCTGCACTAACACTTTTTACTACAACAAGGTC
>NW_027428713.1:0-3321 GCF_044706935.1 Curcuma longa
TGATCGATTACAGTTCACCATAATCGATTGCCCAATCGATTAAGGTACGTTCTGTGAGTTTTATGAATTGTCACAGAATGCTCTATAATCGATCAACCGATCGATTAACACACTAACGCAGGTCTCACAGAATGATCTATAATCGATCGCCAGATCGATTAAAGGACTGTAATCGATCATCAGATCGATTAACCAACTTACCTTTGGTTAATCGATTCCCTGATCGATTAAACCAGGCTAAACATTAAATCTTGATCAGGTTAACTTGGGTCTCACCCGAGCCAACCGCGCTGGATCACGTAATCAGAGAACAAGCTTCCAAACCTCCTCTGATACTGATCCGGTCCGAAGACAGGCTACCATGCCTTCTTCGACCATAGTCCGGCACAGAGAACGAGCTACCGAACCCTCTCTGACCTAGTCCGGAGAACGAGCTACCGAGCCCTCTCCGACTCCATCCGATCCAGAGAACGAGCTACCGAGCCCTCTCTGACCTAGTCCGGAGAACGAGCTACCGAGCCCTCTCCGACTCAATCCGGTCCAGAGAACGAGCTACCGAGCCCTCTCTGACCTAGTCCGAAGAACGAGCTACTGAGCCCTCTTCGACTCCATCCGGTCCAGAGAACGAGCTACCGAGCCCTCTCTGACCTAGTCCGGAGAACGAGCTACCGAGCCCTCTCCGGTCCAGAGAACGAGCTACCGAGCCCTCTCTGACCTAATCCGTAATTCTTATATAATTAAACTGAACTTAAATCTGTGTCAACATCAAAACAACAATCAGGACAAGACTGCATCAACAATCTCCCCCTTTTTGTTGTTTGACAACACGATTTAAGTTTAGATCAGAGTTCATCCCTTTCATATGTTTAAGTAAGGGGATTCAGATCCTCCCCCTACAACAATTAACTTTGGGAATAAGAATTAAGTGGAAATAAGGGTTCAAATCTGTAAGGGGATCAAATCCTCCCCCTACATAATTAAGTGGAAATAAGGGTTAAGTTCAAATCTGTAAGGGGATCAAATCCTCCCCCTACATCAGATCACCTCGTTAATTCCTAAACTTAAATTTTAGATAGATCCTCTCCCCCTTTGTCAAACACCGAAAAGCAATAAGCAGTAAGGTGTAGACCGGCCAACACGGCTCTCTAACTCCCCCTAAATCCAATCGTGTTTCCTCTCGAATGTATGAACATAAAATCAATAGCGAGAAGCATGAGAAACAAATATGGCATATGATAAGCAATAAGCATAAGATATGACATAAACATAAGGAACAGGAAATAATACAACAAGGACATAACTGAAACATGCTGAAAGCTAAAGTAGCAAGACAAAATAACAGCATAACAAGTCAAGTCAAACAGCATAACATAGCAACAAGTCAAATATCATGGAAGTCAACATGAAATGACATCTCGCCAGTCTCGGGATCTACCACGACATCCCTAAGAGGCAAATCAGAATCAGGGGCATCATCAGTAGGAGCATCATCAGGTGGGAGCATCAGCAGTAGGAACAACATCTGAAGGCGCAGCATCTGAAGGGTCACTGGAGGAAGGTGTGGAGGCGGGTGACCAAGCATCCATGACTGCATCATATCGTACAAGCTGGTCATCTGGCCTCGCATCTCTGTGAAGCCAGTGTCCACCCGTGTCTCCAACCTCGTGACGCCTGCTCCGAGCGTCGAGAGCTGTACGCCAAACTCGGTGAACCGGGCATCCAACGCCGCTATCTGAGCCTGATAATCCGGCTCTGCCACATAATCAGGATCCTCCTCCTCCTCAGCAGCCTCGGCTCCCTCGGGGGCAGGGTCCTCCTCGACGTCCATCGCAGCAGGCGCAGCAGCCGGCAGTGTACCTGGTGCTCGCCCATCCACCCATCTAACGTCCCCATACCGTGTGGTAATCTTAGACTTCGAGAAGGCTCGAAGTCCAAGTCTGGAATATTTCTTTGACATCTTCTCCACTTTGCCCCTAGTGACATTAATTCCTAAAGACTCCAACCAACCGGTAAGAACATTGCCATAAGGCATGTGAACCTTTCCATTGACCGATGAGGTGTGATGGATGATGGAAGCAAAAATGTGAGCGGCTATGTCGACATCAAGCCGCTGACGAAGAGCATGGACTAGAAACAAATGTGGTGGTCGGATAACGGCTAAGGCTCGAGAGGTAATAGGCAGAAGACAGTTGACTACTATCTTGAACAAGATGTAGTCAATAGCAGACATCCGAAGAGCCCGAAAGGCGGTGATACTGCCATCTGGCCCATCCGGTCGGGGACGGTGGAGGAGCTGCTGGTGCATCTGATCAATAGTGATCTGATCAAAAGGTGGTGGGAGGACCTCAGGTAGAGCTGGAAAACAAACAAAAGTGGACTGGGAAGGTCTACAGCCAAGATACTCAGCCAGGATCTGATGGGTAAAGTCAATGTTGGTCTTGGCTACGCGTGTTCTGTAGTGGATACCGTCAGCGGTATGTAGGTTATTGTAAAATTCAGCAAGAGGGTCAACATTGACCGACCGCTCACAATAGACAATGGATGACAATTGGTAGTGTTCAATGATTTGGTGGATCGAAAAGCAATGATGAACAATAAACTCTTGATCCACCGAGCGTGGAGGGATCAACTGAAAAGAAGTGTTAGCGAAATTATTTTGGAGGGCAGCGTTAGGGAACCTAGCATCGGTAGGAGGTTGTGGTCTAGGAGACGGTCTAGGTGGTGGAGACTGTGAAGGACCCTCACCCGAGGGATTACCCTTGCTCTTCTTCCTAGGGTTACACACATAAACACAGCCAACAAGGCAAGATCAAACAACACACATAACCCAATCAAGGACACAAGGGTCACCAACCACAAACCCAAACCAAAAACCCAGACCGGAACCAACACACGGGATAGGATACCATGGGACAAATGCAGGACAAAACAACCAAAACAAACAAAAGATCATGATCAGAATATTATGGTTAGCATAATATGACTAATATGATAGGCAGAAAAATAACATAAGATCATGAGTCATAAGGAGAAGAGTTTTGAGTCTTACTTTGGTGCCATGGGAAGTTCGGTGTGACGAGCAGAGACACAGGGGAGGAAGATCGAACGCAACACACCAAGAACTCGGAACCAAGAATTCGGAGGAAGAACACACGGAGGAAGAAGAGAGAAAACCACACACTGCGTAGAGAAGAGGAGAAGCGAGAACGGTGAGGAAGGAATACAGGGTTTTGAGGGGCGAGAGCTTTAAAACTGGACCGGTGAATCGATTACCAACCCAAATTAATGCACGATAATCGATCAGCCGATCGATTAGAGTTC
>NW_027428714.1:0-1132 GCF_044706935.1 Curcuma longa
TTTATTATCATTTCTGCTACTACTACGGTGTTATGTTACTCACCTTCCTGCTATTATCTTTACTCCGGCACTAGAATATTTTTATACCAACCATAGTTTATCCAGGAGTTGATTAGTCTAACCTAGATCAACTCAATTAACGGGACAATAATCAAGGGGGGAGCGAGTGGGTATATATTAAAGGGGAGAGATCTAGGGAGAGCTCATATCAACATAGATGGTTGAGTGTATATTTCCCAAGGAAATGACTAAAGAAAACAATCGCATAATAAAACCGAGTCAGTATTTTCCCTCAGCCGACCTATATTCTGTCTCGGCCTATTCATCCTTTATCTCGGCTTGCTTGCTATTTACAAGAAAACATTCTCAGCCGAGTCACACAACCATCCCACTTCAATCAGCCAAGATGTTTCTTTTCTCGGCAATTCTTTCCCAACTTACTTAGTAATGGTAGCCTGTAATTACTCAGAAATGACACCTAGATACAATATTAATTTATTGTGCCATCTGATAACTCTTATCCGACCCGAGAGATCTAGGGGGAGCAATTAAGGGAGAGAGATTGAGTCCGACTAAGGGGGAGAGTTGGCTAAGTGTAGTAGTTGGTTAAGTTTAGAAAATACTCTACCCGAGCTACCACTTGAGCTCACTTTACCCTGGCTTTTGACAAAGGGGGAGTTGGTTGTTTTTAAGTTTTACCCGGGAATTGAAACTTGAATCGTTTAGGGGGAGAGTTAGCTTTAAGTTTGTAAGGGGGAGAATTGGTTAAACTTGCTACTCGGGCTAAAATGTGAATCATTAAGGGGATAAGAGAAAGATCATGAATTAAGGGGGAGTCTTGTTACTTTCCGAATTCTTTTACTCATCCTCTATTATTAAGATAAAAAGGGGGAGTATCTGGTAATCCAAATTCTGATCCCCACAAAATCTTTTTGATATTTGACAAAGGGGGAGAGAAAGTTAAGTTTAGAAAAGAACCTACCCAGCTAAACTTAAATCTGGTTGTCAAACAACAAAAAGGGGGAGATTGTTGATGCAGTCTGATCCGGTCAGATTTGAGTCTGGTCAGACTTGAGTCTGTTTTGTTGTTTGACAAGTAGTGTCAGGTTGAATACAAAGGATTTAAGTTTAG
>NW_027428715.1:0-1719 GCF_044706935.1 Curcuma longa
AAAGGATGTCCGTATCTCCAGAATGGCATGATATTGTCCACTTTGGGCCTAAGCCCTCATGGTTTTGTTCTTGGGCTCTCCTCAAAAGGCCTCATACCAATGGAGATACTTTGCATCCTTTTAAACCCATGATCTTTCCCATGTGTTTTAGATGTGGAACTATGTTTGCACCCTTGCAACCCAACAATCCCCCCCTTAAACAAAGGACCACTGGAAGCTCCGCTACCATTTCTCATGGTCCGACTGCCATTTCTCATGGTCCGGCTGTCATGTCCTCATGGTCCGGCTGTCATGTCCCTCATGGTCCGGCTGCCATGTCCCTCATGGTCCGCCTCCCCTACTTCCTTTGTTTTCCCCAGGGTCCCCACATGGTTAGATCTGGATCATGACTCATCCAGCGGTTAGTCCGGTGAAGAGCGGCCTCGCTCTGATACCAATTGTTGGGTCCAAAAGGATGTCCGTATTTCCACAATGGCATGATATTGTCCACTTTGGGCCTAAGCCCTCATGGTTTTGTTTTCGGCTGTAGGAAGCCTGATGTATGCAATGCTATGTACGAGATCGGATATCTATTTTGCCGTTGGCATGGTTAGCAGATATCAAAGTAACCCAGGACAGGGACATTGGACTGCGGTAAAGCATATATTGAAGTACCTGAGAAGGACTCGAGATTATATGCTGGTTTACCAAGCAGATCAATTACTCCCTGTGGGTTACACGGATTCTGACTTCCAATCAGATAGGGACAGCAGTAAATCTACCTCGGGGTATGTGTTTACTTTAGGAGGTGGAGCCATAACATGGAGGAGTGTTAAGCAGAAATGCGTTTCGGACTCTACCATGGAAGCTGAGTATGTAGCAGCCTCTGAGGCAGCTAAAGAAGCTGTATGGCTCAGGAACTTCTTGATGGACTTAGATGTGATTCCTGGTTTGCCCAAAGTTATCACAATTTATTGTGACAACAGTGGTGCAGTTGCAAACTCGAAGGAACCACGAGCCCATAAGGCAAGTAAACACATCGAGCGCAAGTACCACCTGATACGAGACATCGTAAAGCGAGGAGAAGTTGTCATCGCCAAGATTGCATCAGCAGATAACCTAGCAGATCCTTTCACGAAGGCCCTTCCAGCGAAAGCGTTTGATAGGCATGTGGAGGAGATGGGAATCAGATGTATGGCAGCGTTTATGGCAGCATAGTCTTTTAGTATAAGTGGGAGATTGTTGGGATGTATACTATAAAGTCTTGCTTTTTGTATAAACATCTATTTTGCAATAATATTGAAATGAGAATCACCTTGGTCAGAATGTTTGCATTTCTTATGTAATGCAGTTGTCCACTTAATTTATATTGTAGATAACATGGTGGGTTGTGTCACACAGAAGATCATGTTATCGGTTCCTTATAAATTATAAATAGTAGCTCACAACCAAAATGGATAGGGACAAACCATTGGAGTGGTTGTAGTGTAATTGGTATTAGTTTATCTTGACTATTAAATTACACTAGTACACTTTGTGTGTATTGAGCAGGACCGTTTGAGGTCGTTCGATTTATACTGACTATATAATCGAACTAGACCTCAGTTATCATGGATGTGCATGCTCTTAATCCCGATATAATAACAAGCACATATACTTAGTATGTATTTCTTTGATTCATCAAAGGGTGAGATTTATCTCGTTAAATCAAGAGGCCCGATGAGTTGGGAGATAATGCTA
>NW_027428716.1:0-1092 GCF_044706935.1 Curcuma longa
AATCCTTTGTGGGAAGAAGTACATAAGCATCCTTTGGCTTTTCGAATCCATCTATGATGCTAAACCAATTATAAATATCATTCATTAAATAATACTCCATCCTACCTCTCCAATATGCGAAGTCATTGCCATCGAAGTAGGGTGGTCGCGCGGTGCTGTATCCCTCTTGAAATGCCATTAAATTCTTTCGGTTGAATGTTACTTCACGTGAAAGGAACCAGGCTCTGATACCACTTGTTGGGATCGAGGCGTTCGCTAGAGGGTGGTGAATAGCGTTTGGTATCCACCTCAACGAGGTGACTAATCCAAGGATCCACACACGCAACCGACGATTCCACTATGAAACAATCTCCTTCTCGAAGCACGCTTTGAAGGCGGAGAAACCTTCACAACAGAGTTTCTTCCTCATACAAGATTTGTAGTGAAGTATGAGAGGAAGAGAAGAGATTTCAACAATGTAAAAGAGCTTTCAAGAAGACAAAGAATCAGATCTCTATGCTCTACGACAGTTGAGCTCTTCTTTTTATAAAATTCAGTGCACCATTCGACTGCTCCTAGGGCCGGTAGACTGATGGGCTTTCAACGGTAATTGGAACCTACATTTAATTTTCCAGTTGTCACCCAACGGCAGTATATCAGTCGACTGCTCCAACCCCAGTCGACTAGTCCCAGTCGACTGTCCACTCGATTGATCTTTCTGTTCTTGGCTGTGTGTTCTTCGGATCAACCCCAATCGACTGCTGGTAGGGCCAGTCGACTGCCTAAGTTGAAAACTCCCTTTTCCAGCTTCTTCTTCATCCCTTAGCCTTGACACAAGTCTTCAAACGTATTCCAGAAGCCTCGTGTACTTCCTTGCTCTCGCTTGACACATTTCCTTCGACTTTGTCATGCTAAGACTCTTCTGCCAAGAAGCATCGCCTTCGGTTCCCTTGTGCCAATGCTGCGCCTCAGACTCACCAAATGCCAAGACTTTATTCCTGGACTTTCCTATGAACTCAAGTCACACATGTTAGATCAACAAGCATTGCCTAACTTAACCTGATTTAGCTAAACATTAAAATCTAAATCGCTTGGGGCAAAATTGCCCCAACA
>NW_027428717.1:0-2091 GCF_044706935.1 Curcuma longa
ACGGGTTTCCTAGTGTTTTCCATCAGCAGCTCCGTCGTGTTTCCTCCTCCGTCCGACGCCAGCGCCGTCAAGCCTGTTGCCAGTTCTCTGTAAACGAGATCTAAAGCAGTCTTCTTCCTCCTTCGCCGCTGAGATCCCTTTCACTTCGCCGCCGCCACATGAGCACTGATTTCTGCCATCAACGCCGCCACCGCCCTCTCCCCGGCTTTTCTTGTAGTTGTTCTACCAATTTTGGTTCGTTCTGATCTTGCTGCCGAAGAAGCATTGCGGCGCGGAAGCAGATTTGAAACCCTGATCGACTTGCGTCTTCGATGCAGGAACTTCAGTTGCCAAGAATGTAACGCCCTCCCTCTTTCTTATACTAGTAGGGAGACGTTACGTACTTTAAACTTTTCTTAACTTTTACTTATTAAATAAAATAACTCCAATAACTTTTCTTTTTCTGTTTAACATGCGGAAGCAAAAGAAATAAATAACTTTTTAGACATAAAATAAATATTTATTTAATTTCTTGATCTTATTCTGCGGTTCTGTCGACACCACACATCAAACACTTTTCCAGCTGCCTCCTCTTTCCTAAAACTTTTCCTTTTATTTATCTGCAATATGAGGAATGCAAACTATAAGCAACGCTTAGTAAGTACATCATCTAACTCACAAAAACCATAGAAAACTTCGTAATAACTGATGCTATTATATGAAAGAAATGCTGGAAATGACATGGGAAAAACTTATATTATATATAAGTGAAAATAAATAAACATCCTTCTTTGGGCCCAACGAGGTATCACTTAAATTTCTTGTGGGTCTTGTGCCCAGAATTCTTTGTGGGCCTTGTGCCCAGAATTCCTTTTCTTATGGGCCTTGTGCCCAGAATTCTTTGTGAGCTTTGTGCCCAGAATTCCATTTCTTATGGGTCTTGTGCCCGTGGGCCTTGCGCCCGATACCCGCCTATCTAAAGTAAAATACTTTTCTTTATACTTCTTATATCATGCAATTTGGAAAGAAACAATTTACACATGCTTTAACATAAAATGATATCATGGAAATAATACTTTATGCATGCTCTACATATTATGGACAGAATAAAGAAAACAACGGAGCAACTCATACTGCAGGTGAGAGATGTACTTACTTTTTGCTCTAATTTCCTTACAATTCTTCCGTTAGAGAAGAAGATCTTCTCGGCGATCTTCCTATATCTATGCGTACTTCTCTCGCGGAGAGAAGCGTCCTTGTAGAAGTTCTCCGAAAATCTTCCTTGTAATCTTAGGGGATGGACTCCTCGTTCTTCGGGTTTGGGGCGCCAGAGGGAGGAGAGAAGAGGGCGACGGCGTTCTGGGCGAGAGGTGAGGGAAGGGTTTTCGAAGATAATCAAAACCCTCTCTCAAGCCTCCTATTTATATTAAGTGATGCCTAGACCTAATTCGCCGATAAATAAAAATTTGGTTCCTTCTTATTTGGAACAGACTGTTGGGTCGTTTGGTTATTAGAGATATTTTAGAAGTTGTATATTTCTAAAGGTTGCGGGTTCAAATCCTGCCTTGGACGTTTTTCTTCCTATTTATTTTTGCTACTTCCGCTACTCCAAAAATTCCAGAAAAATATTCTAAAATTCTAGAAAAATCATAGAATATTTCTAAAATTATTTTTGAGATTTTTCGGGCGTTACAATCTCCCTTCCTTATAAAAGTTTCGTCCTCGAAACTTAAAACAATTCGGGATACTTTTGTCTCATATCCTCTTTACGTTCTCATCTCTTCAAATCTACCATGATCAAAGCCTCACTTTTCCAACCCAAAGACCTCATCCTCCTCCTCCGATCAGCTATTGAATCACGATGATATTGTCCTATAAACAAGATTATCTTTTCTCCAACTAATATTTCTTCTTTGTTGATCTTAAATATACTTTATGCTTCTACTAGATATTAAGAGACTTCTACTTGAACTTTCAATAGTTCACAAAGGAGATCTTCTTAAGTCTACCTATTGTAGTGTTCTTTCTAAGCTATGGCTAAGGCTATCTCTTCCTTCTTTTAATTAACCACCTTATATCTTAGTTAAGGACACATACTTTCTTATTGTGTAT
>NW_027428718.1:0-1364 GCF_044706935.1 Curcuma longa
GCGCAAGGGGAATGATCATGGTGATCAGTGAGAGGCTGAGAGGAGCGTGGTGCTCAGGTGACTCAGCTGGTCAATGCATTGGACTTAGAGAACGTTGAAGAAGGAGGCTAAAAGGAAGAAAGGAAGGAGAAGAGAAGCACACTTGAACCCTAACGAATTGCTGTCTGCGTGTGTATGTTTTGGTGCTCTCCTTTGCTCACGATCTGTTCTTCCTTGAAGCTCCTGAGGTTTCTTACTGTTAGATTGAGGCCTGTGCTGTAAGTTTTACTTGTGTTGCCTTAATCTTGTAGTTTCCTTCTTATAATCTCTGTGCTTAACCTTTTATCTGTGAGATTGGTTGTGGAGAGGTCACTCCACCGAGAAGGAGACTCATTTAGCCGTGTTTTTAACTGGGTTTGATCTACTGAAGATCAAGGGATCGTCCACCTTACGGACACGCCGAGGAGTAGGGGCAAGTTATCCCTGAACCTCATACATCCTCGAGTTTGTATTGTTGTCATTTTATTTGTTATTTTTCGCTGCGTACTAACTTTCTTGTAGAAGAAAATTGAATTTCAAGGAGGCTATTCACTCCCCCCTCTCTAGCCATCTCCGATCTTCAACACACTCATCTTGAAGGAGTAATGGATCAGCGATATCGGGATCTGGATACCCGTGTGACAGGATATTATGAGCAAGTCCCGAAACCTTCATCAGGAGGTTCGGGACTATCGTCAAGGGTGTCCAAGGCTTTTATGAGGAGGTGAGAGGCCTACGTCAGGATTGGTCGGCTACTTCTCAGCGTGAGCTGGAGCATTATCAGCAACAGTAGAAGATGTTTGAAATGATGAGCCAGATGCATATGTATTATCAGCCTCCTCCTCCACCTCCTCTAGCAGACGATGATGATGCTGCTTAGATTGAATGTTTTTAATTTGATGAAGTTTGTAAAACCTAAAACTTGATGGGCCTATATTTTTGTAAACCTCTAAAACTTTGCTTGTGATTTTGATGGATACTTTGGATACTTTTGATTAGATGAATGGTAGTTGAAAACCTTTTTATGATAATTTGAGTATTTGTGCGATTAAACTTTGCTTGATATGGATTACTTTTGGCTGTAAAACTCTTTATTACTACCTATCTTTTAGTGAATGTTATGTGTTCTTGCGATATTGATTGATTGATTTTTGAAATGATGGTTATGACAAATTAAGGTTATCATGAATCTAGGGGGAGCTCATTGAGTTTGTTTTAAAGTTATCCATATTGATTTTAGGGGGAGGATTTCAACTTTAAGAGCTAATCATGGATTTAAGGGGAGAATGAAAAAAATTAATGGATTGAAGATTGAGATCTTAAATGAATTATCAACAACAATATAT
>NW_027428719.1:0-18924 GCF_044706935.1 Curcuma longa
TAATGATCTTCCATGCCATGCTATATATATATATATGATGTTGACATGATGATAGCTAGACTTTATGTTAACATGATTTCTTTATGTCACCACCTAATGTCCATGTTAACTCTATTAATGCATGATTATGTTATGCTTATTGTGTCATGATGTACATGCTTATGTTTCATGCCCACTAGGGCACACCTATGTTATGCATCGCTTATGTATGATGAAATGCCTAAGAGATGCTTCCCTATGAGTTGGAACTAAGAGCACTCTTTATGTTATGACAAGGAACATGATATGCTATTTTACTTTTGTATGGTTTGTACCGGACCCTAGCAAGGTCCATGGGATGGGCTCCTACGTTGCCCCTAGGTCGACGGTCGTAGTACGGGCCTAGAACAGGATGGGCTCCTACGTTGCCCCTAGGTCGACGGTCGTAGTACGGACCTAGTTCCCTAGTGGGTTCGGGATTAGCTACCTCGGATCTATTTAGGGATGCACGCAAAATAATGTATGTGGTACAATGCCAGGCCCTCATGTTGAGATTATGTTTAAATACCTATAATATATATGTTTTCAAAGAACATCTTGCATATACCCATTTTATGCCTATGTGATTATCATGCTTGAGATGATGTACTATTGTGATAAGAATGCTAAGTGATGCGGTGTGTTTGTATGGGAATATTTTATTTATATATTTTTCCTTTAATTATTGTCACTTACACCCATCAAAATTAATTATTTATTTATTTACCAAACCTCTTTATTGTCGTCCTAAATGGTATAGGGAGGTCCGGGTCGTCTCTCTCGGACTCAATAATTGGATGTTATTCTAGACATATGGTACAAGATTTTTGTTATTGGCTTTATTCACTCCTAACTAACTAATCAAAAGAATCTAATCATACAAGGTACAACCTAATCATACATTACAAATACACATCATACACACAATATTATACATCACAATTATGAGTACAACAAAGAATAAATTATACTTCAACACTTATTCAAATAATCCAACATCACTTTATTTTATTTATCAACATTAAATACAAACCTACACAAGTGATATAATTGATACATGTTATCTCTAAACATACAACAACAACACAACCTACATTAGTTATACAACATAAATTCTACAATTCTTACAATTGGCCAACTTAATAAACTTGTTCTTATTCAAATATTACAACAACACAACTATATACTACATACCTCACATATATACATCATTCACTACTCAACCATGGTAACCTACAACATAAGATGTTTTATTCATAAACCTTAATCAAACAACATATTATACATAAATCAAAAGAATAACCCTAACAATATCATACAACAACTACATTACAATATTATACAAACAATGAAATGCATTCAACTTCACAGACCATTTACAATTGAGTCTTAACAACCATACATCAACCGTTCATTCCTTTCCAACAACTTCAACAACATGGCCATGTAACCAACAAATTCCATTCCACATAATCAAGCCTACAGTTGAATTCATCAGCATACACAATCAAATCCCATTCCACATTCATCAGAAATCTACCAAATCAACTCAATTCACTGTACTCATTAACATCAACAAATATGCCACTGAAACATGCAAGATATACCCATATGAATAGCACAAAAACTCCACCCGAAGCATATAGCAAGAATGAGTTTAATCGGGGACAGTGATGTAGTCAGCTAGTAAAACAACATAACAAACTCATTAGAAGAATATTAGAAACTAGGGTTAAAGCTACTGTTAGGATTCAGGTAAGGAATAAAACTTAATGTAAAAGTTAGGGTTAATGTAGTGGGGTTTTTGATATCGTAACTGAAAGCAAACCGGAACAATCAAACAACAAGGAACACGAATAAACAGGGGAGAGTGTGAAGATTTTCTTCTCTCCCCAAATCGGCACAGAGACAAGGTTTCAGCTTCTTCTGATCGATTTCACACCAAAGGGGAGAAGCTGGTCGCACCGGAGGACCCTCACAGCGGAACATGAACGGAGACACAGGCAACGGACTCCTCCTCTGCCCTCTGTTCGGCTGCAACCAGCAAACCAAAAATCAGAGAAAAAGGAAAGAAAACCTTTACCTTGCAGTCTTCGGTGTAGGGGATGGTCGAAGCTACAGCCGGCGTCCCAAACCAAGCTTCGGTGGATGCGGAGCGCCAGGGAGCTCACCGGAGGACCCTCACGGCTGCTCACTGTGCTGACGACCGTCATGCACTGGTGCTGGAGGACCCTCACAGCCCCATACCGCGGCGACGGGGAACTGAGGTGCTGCCACCTTCGAACCACGTCGGTGGAACCACGTCAATTGAAGCCGCCGCCACTTCATCTGTGCTGATCGGAGAAGAGAAGATGGTGGCGTTGCGACGGCCGGAGCTCGGTGGCGGCATCGCGACGAGAAGGAACGAAGAAGAAGGAAACCTAAGAAATCGCGAGCTCCCTGATTGCAATGAACCGGCGAAGATTTGACCAAGCCACTGAACCGGCGGGATTTTGAAAGTGAACCGGACGGCAATTGAAATTGAATCGGCAAAATTAAACTGGGCTGGGCTGTGAATTGGGCTGAGTTTCTGGATTGGACTGATTAAGCTGAAATGGGCCAGCTTGATTTTTGGGCTGCAATTGAATGGAACGGGCTTAGCTTCAATGGAACCCAACTGATTTGGGTTATGTTGAATTGGATTAAGCTGATCGAACCGAATTGACTTGCCCCGAACTGAATTGAACTCAATCTGAACCTCACAATTGAAATTTAACCCGTTTTAAACCTGATTGAGCCACATATGAATCAAATTTGAACCCTAACTCGAATCAAGATTAACTTTCTTCAAATTGATTTCCTGCAAGAATCAAATGCACAAATTAATATCCATAAATTCCCATAATTTAATACAATTTATAATAAAAATCATAAATTTATCCAAAATAAAGAAATAACCCAAAATCTTTATTTATGATATGAAATGTGGTCCAAATCAGTCCAATCTAGCCCTAATCTACCCGCATAAAATGTCACTCATCACTAAGTTTCTATGTTTTTCTAGATGATCATGTCACTACTTTATATGAATGCTATGCCTATATGTTGTCTAAATGAACATGTCACTACTCTATGTTTAATTCATGATGTATGGCTTTTGTGAGTAGGAAAAGATCTTACTAAGCCTATGTGCTTATAGTTTTCATGTTTCCCTTGTACTGCAGAAAAGGGTAAAGAATGGCTAAACAAAAGGGAGCAGTAGGAGGGGCAAAGATGTGTGTGGCAGTGGTATGGTGGAAGAGATCTGCTTTATGTTTCATGGCTTATGCATGTTCTAAAGTTTTGCATGTTAATTGTTAAGAATCGATTACTACTTGATGCCTTTTTGATGATTGCTACTTGATGTTAACTTAGAATTATTTTGATGGTTTATACTTGATGTGAAACTATACTCGTTTTGTTCTATGAAACCTTGAAATGTTCAGCATTTGTTTTAGTTAAAGAATTGCTAAGAACCTTCTTATCATGTTTAAATTGTTAAGTGATAGATGACTATGTACTTAGATTATACTTGGAATTCCCTATTGATGTTCATGTACTCTATACTTGTGTTTAGGCCCCTATACTTCCATTATGTTGATTATCATGAACTTGAATCAAGTAGTGCCCTTATGAAATGACTATGCATGCTTAGTAGTCCACCTTCTACTCATAGTGTACTATAAGCTGTAGTTTTAAAAGAGCATGTAAGGTATTGCAGAAAGAAAAGCTTTAACCAATTATACACATGAATACTAAGCATACTCATATGTTGTAGATGTTTAAATGCTACATGTTTAAGATGTTGAGATATTTACTTGGTTAAATGTAAATGCATGTTTCTTCATTTTAAGTTTAAATTTTTCCGCTGTATATGCACGCATGTATGTTCGCGTAGCGCCACCCTTCCTCCCCTCTGTAAGTATGGTTCATCTAGTGATGGAAGATGTTTTAGAAAAATGAAAGAGATGAGGAGCTTTATCTAGTGAAGACGAAACAAACAAAACTGATTTGGATCAAATCAGAGTTCGTTTGGTTAGTGAACCAAGCGATTTGGTTTTGAATCTGGTTTGCTACAATAAACCCTAAATGAACTTGGTCTAGTTCGGTTCGCTACAGTGTAAACCCAGTTTAGGGTTTTCTGGGGTTTTCCTTTTTCTTTTCTCTAGTTTTTTCTTTCCCCTTTCGCCTTGCCACGCCGTGAAAACAAAGGTCACGATCCCCTTTAAAATAGGGATCGCGACCAAGAACCCTAGGGAGTTGTCGCTGTCGCCGTCGCCCTGGCATCCATCGGTGAGGATTGAGCTCCGAAACCCTAGCCACCGCCGCTGAGTTCCTTCTTCCTCCCCGCTCAGCCACGCCACGCGAGAATCTCTCACCGGCTCATCTTCCCACGTGCTTCCGGCGTCCTTGGCTTCCCATCCGCACGTGCGCTGCCGTCCGAAGCCCTAGCTCGAGCGTGGCCGATAGCTAGTCCACGTGATCCCGTCAGTGTCACTCTTTCTTCACTGAAACATAGCGCCCGTGTCCGACACATTTCTTCGCCCGATGCCACCTCTTTGCCTGAGCACGATGGGAACAGGAGGGTCGTTGCTGGAGCAATTGATGCAGCCGACGTTGGACGCCACTGCTGCCTCCTTCACGTGTTTGACCGAAGGAATTCTTTCTGCCAGACTAACTGAAGGAGGAACCAAAACTCTAGTGTCGGATCACTGCTTGTCACTGGCCGATGAGTTCACCCGTTGATTGCTGATTGTCGGAGAGTTCTTTTGTTTTTCTTTTCCAGAGCTTGTCTATGTTACCGTAACTATTATAGTTGCAAATCGTTGCTGGAGCACTCATGTAGGGGGTCCATTGGCCTCCGATGAATTGTTCATCGAGGACAGATTCAGCCGGAAAGGAAACACGGTTGATAACTCTTGTAAGGAGTTGTCTAATCGCGGCTAATCAAACCCTGGTCATCCGACAACCGTTGGTCAATTTTGTAGAAGCTTACGATGCTCCTAGAGATTATTCCATCTTTGTCAAAAAGGTTCTAATTATTTATCCCAAATCGGCGGTCAAAGGTTAACCACCAAAAACTACACCGGGAATATGATTCTCGATGATAGTTAGAAAGCCCCGGAACGATCGCAATAAATGTTGTTGCGTGATTTCTGGAATAACATTTCTCTCGAATAGATCGTTGTCGATCATCGACTAGTACCGAAGACGATGACGCGACTCGTGGCTTCCGAAGCCATTCAGACGAGGCTTGCCGTGGATCACCAATAGAGGCGGGACTTTGACAAGAACCATTTGATTGATGCCGACTTCACTCAACGTCATCTGAGAGGTACTCATAGAATAATCTTTTATTCTGAAATTTTTAATTTACTGTTATGCTTTGTACGTTGTTATTTCCTATTATGCATGAATGTGTTGTGATAATAATTAATTTAATTATTTGTTTATTTTCACTGTGCATATTTGCGAAACATATAAACACGCGCATTGCACCAGGACGATCCCAACAATCTTAAGGTCAAGAAATCGAGAGGTCAGACCAGTTGTAGCTAGGGAGGTTAAGAAGTTGGTGTGTCAGCTCGGTAGGTCGCACCAGCTCGAGAAGTTAGATATTGATGATATCTACGTTGATCAAGTCTAGAACCTGCTACATGGCCCCTACCATCTCCATCACATCATACCTCTTCAACCATTTTAGGAGTTTGGGCTTCTAATTCTGATATGAGATTTTCACAAAGAAAGTCCAACCAGGTCAAATGAGAAGATCTATCTTGGCCACCCCATTAGTTTGAATGTGTTAGTAGATCTAGACTAGCTGAGTGAACTAGTTGATCCAGTTAGTGAGGAGGATCACTCAAGCAAGCAGAGTAGTGTTGGTGGTTTAGACATGTTAGTCAAGCTAGAGGAACTAGATGGGTTGAATGAGTCGATCAGTCAAAGTGATCTAGATGAACAATACACAATTGGTGACTTGACGGACTAGGTAGGTTGGATGGTTCTAACAAGCTCTAGTTGGGTAGGCAGGGCAAACTAAACAAACCGAGTATATTGAATGAGTTAAGTAGGTCAAACTCACAAGTCATTCTTTCATTCATTTTCCCATCCACCCACCTATTCTTGCTTCTGTTTTGAGTTATCATATATATATATATATATATATATATATATATATATATATATATATATATATATATATATATATATATATATATATATATATATATATACAGTTCTTCTATTATGGGCGCCTTGTTTGAGCGGCAGGTGCGCGCCTGCTGACGTGGACGCGACAGCGTGGCTCTCTTCGCGTGCGTGGCAACGAAGCCGCGGCGGGATTTCGATTTCTCGAAATCCAAAATACAGAACTCGAACTAGGTTTTCCTCCTCCGAAGCTCCCCTCCTCTCGCCTCCGACTATTACCTCGTCTCCGACCCTCTTCTTCCTCGACCGCCGCCGAAGGCTCGCCTGCCGCTCCTCTCTTCTTCCTCTCCTCTTCGTGTGCCCTAAACCCATCGCCGACCCTCTCTTCTTCCTCTCCTCTTCACGTGCCCTAAACCCATCGGCGACCCTCTCTTCTTCCTCTCCTCTTCGCGTGCCCTCAACCCATCGCCGACCCTCTCTTCTTCCTCTCCTCTTCGTGTGCCCTAAACCCATCACCAACCCTCTCTACTCGCCGTCAACCTCTCGATCCCCGCCTGCCGAAGTTAGGGTTTTCTCTCCCAACTCGCCCCTGCTACTCGCGAGCCGAAGGTCCCGACCCTCTCTGCTCACGTGAGCGCGCCGAAGGTCCCGACCCTCACGCTGCTCGCCGAAGGTCCCTAACATAACTACGGTTCCCTCGCGCTGCTCCCCTGCTACTCCCGAACCCTGCGCTGCTCCCTTGCTACTCCTGAACCTCGCGCTGCTCCCCTGCTAGTCCCCTTCACAATCAAGTTCGTGTATGTTGCCTCTCTACTAGCATCCTATTTTTCCTACATTGAGTTTTTTTTCCTGATCTGTACATGTAAATAGTGAAGTAAGTGAAGAGAAGCATTCTGTGAACTACATCAAATTGTACATGTGTGTTGTTCAATTCATTGCTTACTGCATCCATCAGAGTATTAACCCTTGGCATTATGACTTGCTCTAATAGTTCTGATAGTTTCTTTTTTTTTTAGTCACAAATAGCTTTTACAATCAAGGAATTGGGAATGTACGAATTATAGCCTATTGGTTCAGTTTGTATTAAACAGTGTGGTATTATTTGTTTCATTAGTATGTTGGCATCTTATGGATTCTATCTGAAGTTAGGAATAGTTTCATTAGTAATACTAGTAAACTATATGTGATTTTTTTGTTTTTGTCCTATACTAATCTGTGTTTTACAACATAAACAGGCATATATCAACCTGCTCAGAGTCCCCCTAATCCTCGGCAATGGAAGGAAATTACGGTCATGATCAGATTTATATTCCCCAAGTTGCTGATGATCGGAAGCCCAAAGTTGGTATGGAATTCTCATCTCTAGATGAAGCATTTTTGTTTTATAACCAATATGCATGAGAAGCTGGTTTAGTGCAAGGATGAGCAATAGCAAAAAAAAATAAGATTACAAATGAAGTTGTATGGAAGAAATTTGTTTGTTTTAAACAAGGTCAAACAGATAAAATGAGGGATCAACAATCTACGGAAAGAGCCCGCAGTGATACTAGAACTGGTTGTAAGTCACATATTTCATTAGTAAAAGAACAAACTGGACCTAATTGGGTTATCAGTAACATCATGGAGAGTCATAATCATACACTCTCGACTCCTTCAAAAGTACATTTGCTTCGCTCACATCGTCATATTTCATCAGCAAAGAAAGCATTGACTCAACAATTTTCTGAGACCAATGTGCCAAATTGTCAACAAATGCGAATTTTTGAGATAGAGTGTGGGGGGCCCGAGCGGGTAGGTTGTACAGAAAAAGATCTTAGAAACTTTGACCAACAACAAAGAGATGAACTAAAGGGTATTGATGCTGAAACATTGATTGAGTTTTTTGCATCTGAGAAGGAAAAAAATTCAATATTTTTCTTTGATTATGAGACTGATTCAAATAACAGATTTAGTAGATGTTTTTGGGCTGATCATGTATCAAGGATGGCTAACATTGTATTTGGTGATGTAGTTGTATTTGATATGACATATAACACCAATAAATATGGGTTGATTTTTACACCATTTGTAGGAGTTAATCATCATCATCAATTCTTTTTGGTTGCGATTTTATAAGTGATGAAAAAAGTGATTCCTTTATTTGGTTGTTTAACAAGTTCATAGAAATCATGCCTAAAGGAGCACCAAATGTGATCATTACCGACCAAAATCTTGCTATGACAAAAGCTATTGCATAAGTTTTTCCTAATACGGTGCATCGATATTGCTTGTGGCACATATTGAATAAATTTTCAGATAAATTACCTCCTTTGATTTTTCGTGATTACTATCAAAGCCTAAAGAATGTCATTGCAAATTCTACAACGCCTGATGAATTTGAGAAGTCATGGGAATATGTTGTCAAATGTGCTAACTTACAGAATAATGATTGGTTGTCATTGATGTATGAATTGCGACAAAAATGGGTGCCAGCCTATTTTAGCCATGTATTTTGTGCTGGAATGTCAAGCAGTTAGAGATCTGAAAGCTCACATGCATTTTTTAAGAGGTACATATCAAATAAGAATTCATTGATTGATTTTATTATACGTTTCAATAGGGCACTGAGACATATAAGACACAATGAATTAGTTGTTGATCATGTTGATATTAATGAGCATCCCAGGACTAAGACAAATTGGCCAATGAAAATTCAAATGGTTAAGGTGTATACAAAAAAGAAATGGTTGGAGTTTCAAAATGAAATTTGTGAGAGCCATAGTTATTATGTGCAACAAGCATCTATAGGAGAAGATTTAGTGATTTATAATGTGATGAAATTTCAAAGTTGTTCTTCTGCCAAATCAAGATTACTCACTCATGACAAACAAAAGGACTACATATCTTGTAGCTGTAGAAAATTTGAGTTTGAGGGCATTCCATGCAGGCATATGTTAGCCTTTTTTCGCATCACCCAAGTCTTTCATTTACTTAAACAGTATATACTCAAACGATGGACACGAGATGCAAAGGTTGGAGCAAATTATGTTTTGGGGGAAGATCAACTTTCCATCAATGATCCAAAAAAGTTTTTGATGTCAAGGCTTTCAAGGTTATCCTATAAAGCTTCATTATTAATTGAAGATGCATCTTTGACTGATGAGGGGACATCTTTTTTGGAGGAACAATTCAATTCTATCCACAACAAAATTCAAGACATGAACATTAGTAAAACATGCGACATTGGTAGTCAAAGAAAAAATTCCATGGATGGCACCCTTGGTATTATTGATCCTTCTTTAGTAAGAACAAAAGGATGTAGAAAAAGATTGAAATCGTCGAAGGAGAAGGCAACCTCAAAATCCAGGTTATGTCATGGATGTGGTCATCGGGGGGTGTCTCATGATAAGCGTAATTGCCCGATTTTGCAGCAAAGGTATGTACCAATTATTTCTAAATTTGTATGCTAAATTTATTTACATAATAAATTTAAATAGCATTTTGTAAATATAATGATGTTGTTATTACCAGATCAACTATAGATGATGATGATAACAGCGACGACAACACAAACGAAGAAGATTTGACTTCTAGATTTGGTACTATACAAGTCTCAATTTAGAAAATTAAAGTCGTTGATTAATTGAAAAATTGAAGTTAATAATTACCTTTATTTTGCAGGTTCTAACAACATGCCTCAGAATTAATGATGATTTTCAGTATGTTCCATTGCAGTTCAGTATGTTGCTATGTTGTGAACTCATTATCTCTCATTTTTTTTTTTGGCTAGAGTGCTGAAAGATGGCGAACTCTTACTGAAGATGCTGCACTTCAAAATTTTGATGTCCATGCCTTTCGTGCTGCTTTCGAACTCTCACTGATTATTATTTTCTGTTAGATGCCAGATTATTAAATTTTGGGCATGGCTATAATTCACTTGTCTGCATAGAATTGTTGCAGCTGGTTTTTGTACCAGTTTTCATTGTTATCCCCCATCATTGTACCATAATAGCATATCAATATCAAAAGCTTTTATCACCACTATGCAGTACAATTCTGGAGTAGTGAGAAGTATATGCATTTCAATATCAAAAGCTTAAATAGTTTGTTAGAGAACTCCACTGGTGTACCTCAACGATGTTGCCACTGGCTGCGTCGCTAGGATCGCTGCTAAGCTGGAGAGCATGGAGCCTTGCTCCAGTGTAAAGGACAGGTCTTGATGAATCAGTGTTTTGTTTTTCTTTAGGTTCTTAATCGAATAGTTTTTCATCTTGTTCTTTGTGGTGATGTGGTTTTCTATGATGGGTGAATCTTTAATACAGGATTGGGTATAGCATGATTGCTGATGCAGAGGAGAAAGGGCTTATCGATCCTGGGAAGGTAATTCACAATAAAAAATGTGTTTTCTTTATCATGCTTTATTTTCATCTCAATGTGTTTCTAACCGAGGCAGTTTAAACACTTGTTTGCATGCCCACTTGATCTTGAGATCATAAAACCATAGGTTTGTGTTGACTATTTATTTGTGCTTCATTTGTATTAGAGCAGTTGAACTACCTGTAGAATCATAAAAATATACAGGTCCTTTTGAAAATAAAACTAAGATTACAGTTACATATCCGTCACTCATCTCCTGTCAAGTCATCTTAGTTCTGCCATTTTAAGATCCATTGGATCATCATGTATCTTCTCAAATTTCTTTTGATAATCTTTTCTGATTCACAATAATTTACTGCAGCTAGAAAGTATGTTGTGTGGTTTATTTGTTCTATTATTTTGCATTCTCAGAGGCAGAAAACTGTGTCGATTTTACCTTTGCAGTAGTCTTCCATATCACTGAATATGGCTGATCCGCCTCCTACTTTTTCAGAGTGGCTTAATGACTACAAACAGAACAGACCGGGCTTGAAGATACTACAAGAAAGAATCGATGAGTTTATAATTGCTCATGAAGCGCAACTAGAGAAGGTATTTTGCTTTGTCACTCACTGTATCACCATATGTAAACTAGATATTCAGGTGTCGGCTTTGCCCAAACCGGAACGCCATTCACTTGCCAGTACATTGCTGTCTTTTTAAAGTGCATAACATAATTGAAAATTACCGTTGATTCATTAGATTTGTACATCAATATATCTCTACCTGGAGCTTTGGCTATACAAATTTGACACTCGTGTTCTATAATTTGCAGGAAAGGAAAGAAAGAGAAGCACAGGCTGCTAAAGGAGGATGGACAGTCGTGGTGCACCACAAAGGCAGGAAGAAAACAACTGATCCAGAAAGTGGAATAACTGCGGGTTCGGGCAATTCGAGCAAATTCGAATTTTGATGTTGCAGAGATTTTGATGTTGAAGAGCAAATTCGAGCAAGATAAGAAACGTATCAAACAACTGAGAGATGCAAGGAAGTTTAAGCCTTATTGAAACCGGTTGCAATTTCAGTTGCAAAAAAAAAACACCAAGTACGAATCTTTTTTTTTAATGGAACTCCAATGTAGCCTAATCTCGCATCTGCTTTGGATAATGTATTTGTTTTTGGATAGACTTGTTATGGTGTACTTTAATGTCAATACCATCTGTGTGACAACTGAGCGTTTCTTAAAGATTTTTAATTTATTTTTGATGAATCAATTTATTTTTTAGTTCTTTTCTTTATAATAATTTTCTTTCTGTTTTTTTCATTATTTTGTTTCTACAATATTCCATTTAAAAAATTGATAACTAGCTCATTTAGTAATAAAAATAAATCAAACTTATGATTTGAAAAGTATAAATATATAAATATTATTACTGCACTTTCATCAACATTCTAATAAATAGCAATGAGAACCACAAATTCATATGGGCATCAGCGCGGCCCATTCATTTGTTGAATATTCCTTTGGGTCATCTAACAACTTGGTCTAAAATGTTCAGTAGGTAAACCTGGTCTAGCAGCAATGCAGTTGCCAACCAGCATGCTTTTGGAGAAACAGGTAAGCCTTGTGTTCCATCCAAAGAGGTAAACAAAACATCTGGTTTTCCAGATAACTCGAAAGGGATCGACATGGAAACAGTAAGAATTGCGAATTGCTGATGGACAATTATCAATTGTTTCACATTCAGGCAATCGCACAACATGCTGTCCAAACCACATTTTAGAATTTGGTTTAGATGAGGCAGGTAGCTACTGAATGGCAAGTATCAACAGCATAACACAGTTATGAGACTACTGAATGGCAATAAGATAACTGAAAGACAACACAATATTCAAGCTTTAAATCAATATTCAACTTTAGAACAACATTAGGAAGACCAAGAACTTGAAACAAAACATGAAACCAGTCCATAATCCACAAACATTACCATAATCAGGATAAAATATCTGATAAGCTAATCCAGAAAAAAAACAAACTATTTGCTCTAATCTTCATCATCACTAAATTGGAGAGCCTCTAATTGATGTTTTATTTCTTCCAAAGCTTATTTCATCTTAGATAATTTTTCTGATCGCAACAGTTTTCTCTTTGAAGACGAACTTGATACTGAAGCTGAAGTTGTATTGGAAACTTGGTTCTGAGTCGATGTAACAGAAGTGGGGGTAGAAATTTTATTGACATTTAGTTGAAACGCTTTTTCTGCCTCCTCTCTACTCTTAAAAGACTGGTGTATAGCGCCCTTAAAGCAATTAACTTGGTTACATGCTTCTAGCCAAGTGTCATATACCCCCGGTTGACGTCCAACAAAAACAACGTTTTTCCCTAAATAAAAAAAACATTCAAATTATTATATAACCAAGATATTAAGTCAAAATTAAAATGAAATGACTTACCATTCTTCCAAACCTTATAGAGGGCAAGATTAAAGGCAAAGTTGATCCTTCACTAACTTTGCAACCTGGGTCAGATCAAGTGTGTAAACATATTACTACAATGTATTTGCTTATGGATGATTCACATAAACAAAGGCAGAAGCATATGTTTATGGAGACAAACTACTTTGCACCCTCATATTCATTTAATAATCAAAGTGATAGCATGAACATCAATGGATACTCTAAATTCACCAACATCATTCCAGATCGCATAAAACTAGCAAGAATTAAACCGCGCTTAACGAAAACAAAAGTACATGACAGTTTTTCCAGAGATAATGGTACCTCTGACTGGAACACCTCAGGTATGACTTTTTTACATATTAAAGTAATTCATGTAATACCAAACTATCGTGCCATTGAATCTTAATTAGTAAAAAATGATGAATAATGTGAGAATAAACCTTGCCATCAAATTGCTTAATAATGCTTAATTACTAAAAGAAATCTAGCCATTGACTTGCAAAAGAATACTTAATACTCTGACAACCTTTACGAGCTTAAACCATTATTTAGTGCACTAAAGCTGTGTTATAAACATGCAAACATGCAATTTGGTTCCATAATTATCATGTGATATTGATTTCTAATCATTTAAACATGAGCTTCCATAGTATAATCATAAATATTTCATCTTTTATAACTTAACACAACATATTATTCTTCAATCATACACTAATTTTGAGACTTTCATTTGCTATGGCTGCTGGAATCAAATCACTTCATTCTGCAACTTCTAACCATTGGCCTTTGAGCATTAGGAATTGGAACATCAAGTGAGTCTGATTAGGGAGATAGCCAAGAAAGTCTTCTCTGAGACAGGAACCGCTGTAGGCTACAAGGTTGGAACAATGATTGAGGTTCCAAGAACTGCAGGAAGGCACTGAAACGATAGATCTGATTGATACCTGGAGGGTCCGGGTGGCAGAAAGGATCGGCGAGCAGAGAGGGTCGGCGCTCACGGACGCTTCGGCGCGCTCACGGACGTTTCAGCGCGCTCACGGACGCTTCGGTGAGCAGAGAGGGTCGGGACCTTCGGCTCGCGAGTAGCAGGGGCGAGTTGGGAGAGAAAACCCTAACTTCGGCAGGCGGGGATCGAGAGGTTGACGGCGAGCAGAGAGGGTTGGCGATGGGTTTAGGGCACGCGAAGAGGAGAGGAAGAAGAGAGGGTCGGCGATGGGTTGAGGGCACGCGAAGAGGAGAGGAAGAAGAGAGGGTCGGCGATGGGTTTAGGGCACGCGAAGAGGAGAGGAAGAAGAGAGGAGCGGCAGGCGAGCCTTCGGCGGCGGTCGAGGAAGAAGAGGGTCGGAGACGAGGTAATAGTCGGAGGCGAGAGGAGGGTCGGGGGAGCTTCGGAGGAGGAAAACCTAGTTCGAGTTCTGTATTTTGGATTTCGAGAAATCGAAATCCCGCCGCGGCTTCGTTGCCACGCACGCGAAGAGAGCCACGCTGTCGCGTCCACGTCAGCAGGCGCGCACCTGCCGCTCAAACAAGGTGCCCATAATAGCAGAACTGTTGTTATGGATGTGTACGTCTGATCTGGGTAAACGGACCAGGTGGAAGAAGTCGAACACAATATCTCAACATCGGGCCAAGGGACCGAGCCGAACCCTCCCCAAGGACCGAGCCGAACCCCCCAGGGACCGAGCCGAACCCTCCTATTCCGTCCACAGTAAGGTTCCCCCAAGACCGGCGTCTTGGCCGGACACAATTGTCGCAGCACGGCCCACCCACTCGAATCGGATGATGTTATTATCAATGCTTGTCGGATGGCTCGATCCCGCAGGGTCCACAAACCCTCTTCGTTACTCAGTTAGTCCTGCTCGGCTCGGGCATGATGCTTAGGTCATCAACGCACTAAATCTATGAAAAGACCACTCCCCTATCGTTAGGTTATGAATGTTCCTCTGACATCTCGTCATGTCACTATATTAAATCTTTGGTATAGTGTAGCAGCGGATCCCCTTAAATGCTGACTAATGATGGGACATTAATGTGGGTTGATCCTGTTCTCTGACACATTCATAACGGCGATGGGACGTTAGTCATATCCTTGATGTGACTCCTCCAATACCCAACTATATAAAAGGTTAGTAGTCCACCGAAGGGAGGTATGCAATCAAACATTTCCTAATTACTCTCTTCCAATTTCACCTCCTTTCTTCTCCTACTGACTTAGGCATCGGAGTGGTCGCGCCAGGACCCTCCTGGCCTTCCCTCTGACTTCTCTACTGTGTGTAGGTACCACCCCCAAGTCTTCCTTTTCGTCCTCTCTTCTACAGTCCTAGTGTGGGAGAAGGTGGCCGAAGTTTCCCTGTGCAGATTTCAACAGGAACAACTATATATATATATATATATATATATATTTCCATGGCTTTTAATTGGTGGACAGACTCTTATGGTTAACACAATTAGCCAAATTTTTCACCCTTAATTATCAAGCAACCTTGATATATTAGTCTAAAGAAATTTAACAAGCAACAGCTGCCAGCAACAGAAAGGCGAAAGGGAAATAACACCTAAATAGCATGATTCTTGCTTAACCAAAGCTCTTCAACAACCATACTTGATTTCTATGATGATGCTTTAAGAATCAGCAGGAACTGCTGCCTCCGTCACACATCAAAGTTTGCTCCCCTTTCAAGCAAAATCCAGCTGGCTCGCTGTACCACGACTCCATCGAGTTCTGGTCTGTGCAAAAACCACCACCTCAGTACGAACCATGTCACTAGCATAAATCCACCTCCCCGGCAGCATCCCACAATGCACCACTAGAAGTGAGAGCTTCCGATCGAAGATCAAGAGACTGTAGCCATGAAGCACTTCCCAAACTCTTGCACCATTTCCTTTCTGCTTCTAGTTGCCTTCGCTTACCAAACTCTTGCTCAGACAGCCACAGCTCCGGCCCCTGCAGGCCCCAAGAACATCACGGCAATTCTGGAGAAGGCTGGCCAGTACACGACATTCATCCGCCTCCTCCGCAGCACGCAGCTTGGCGACCAAATCGACAACCAGCTCAACAACTCCAATACCGGCCTCACCGTCTTCTCTCCCACGGACAACGCCTTCTCCAACCTCCCTCCCGGCACGCTCAACTCCCTCTCCGACCAGCAGAAGGTCTCCCTGCTCCAATTCCATGTTCTGTCTACGGCCATTTCGATGTCACAGTTCCAAACGGTGAGCAACCCGGTGAGGACACAAGCGGGGGATGCCAACGACGGCGGGTTCCCGCTGAACGTGACGACGACCGGAAACCAAGTGAACATCTCCACCGGCGTGGTCAACACCCCCATTTCGAACACCATATTCTCGGACAACCAGCTGGCCGTATACCAGGTGGATCAGGTGCTCCTTCCTATGAAGATATTCGGAAGCCCAGCGCCTGCTGCAGCGCCTGCACCTGCCGCCGAACTGGAGAAGGAGAAGAAGAAGAAGCCGAGTAACGTTCCCGAAGGGCCTTCGACATCCAGCCCTGTTACTGATTCTGATGCAACTTCTTCAACTTTGAACTTGAAGTGGAGAGGCGGCATTGGAATTGCAGCCGCAGTGATTTCACTCTGCTGGAGCTTCTGAGTCCTACCTACTCCATTTCCTCCCTCGCAATATCTTGACGAGAGAAGTTAATTCCGTGAAAGAACAAGGGCTGAATTTTCTGCTTTCTTTGCCACCACATTTATCATTTCTTCTCATTTGTCTCTTAATTTGTATTTTTGTTCTTGGATTTTGTATTATTCTTTACTAAATATATATTTAATATCTTTTTTAAAAAAATCAAGAGAGAAAACCAGATATGGTAAATCTAAATGGCACCGATTAACTTTGAAAGGGAATATGTCGGTGAAATCAACCACTAGAAATTGAATCAGTATGAAAAATAAATTATTGTGTGGGTAAAGCGCATGCCAATTAATCCTAGGTCAGGACAGCAATTCCACATCGAAAGGATTCCGGACGAGGTGTCTTTTGAGACCCTCGGCTCGAGGATCTTGACCTGGAGGTTCCAACCAAAGTGCCTTGGCTTCAAAGGCCTTGACCACGTGGGACGTGGGACTCAGAGATCTCAGCCCTAGGGCCGCGACGATTTCGACTGCGTAAGTCTCGACCCCAAGGTCTCGATCACGTAGGTCTTAGCCCCTTAGGTCTCAGTAGCTTGAGTTTTGTTGGACAATTAAAAATGAACATTGAAAAAAAATAAAATAAATAAATAAAGGATCATATAATAATTTTTTAAATATTTTATTTATCAACACATAATATATTTATAAATTACTTATATAATTCAAATAAACTACTAACTTCATAAATATACTCTATTAACTCAATTAATATAAATATATTAAATATAGATATTTTTCCTTTAACCATTAAACAACACTACTATCATTAATTATCACATCATTAACCCATTAATTTTATTATTAATTTTGAATCAATTATCAACTCTCCCTCTTAATTAAAAATTATAAAATACCTAAAAGTAATTTAAAATAATTAAACTTATCTCTTGCAAGTGATTCGTTAAGATATTCATCACTTATTCATGTGTGCTATAGTACTATATCTTTTTTTTTATTTACAACTAAGTCTCGAATAAAGTATAGATGAATATCAATATGTTTAATCATTTTAAATTTTTTATCATTGCAATTGTTACTTGTTATCATAAACAATATTAATTGTATCTTTTTATTGTTGGAAAAGATCTGTAAATACTCGTTTAACCCAAACTGCTTGACATACTGTTGAAGTTGCTATCATATATTCTGTTTCTGAAGAGGATAGAGGTGCAGTATCTTGTACATAATTTTCTTGTAAGTCATTAATTTGTCTTTATATGTGTAATTCTGTTGCAATCATGACATTGAATAGAGTTTTTGTTCCATTTTTTTCTCTGTTGAATTCTCTCTTGTTTATCAAAATAACTTTTTTCCTTTGTTACATTCTTTACTATGAAAACCTCCTCTTCTATGACCTCTGCTAGCGAAGTTTTTTTTTTTCTATCTCCCTCTTCACTTGAGAAGCTTGAAATGTCTTTCCTTCATTCTTCTCAACTAATCTATTTCGCTTTGCCTCATAAGCTTGGAAATAACTCATTAGTTCATCGAAAGAGAAAATCAAAAAATCTTTAGTCTCCTTGATCGCAGTTACTATACAATTATATTTAGGAGTCATATTCATAAAATTTTAAAATAATAATTACATTAGTGACATTTTCTCCACAAGATCTCATTTGACTGACAATCAAAATTCCTCTAGATAAAATTTTTTATAAAGTTTCTTTACCCTTCATAAGCAAGGCCTCAAACTCACTTCTAAGAGTCTGAAATTTGATTGCTATCATTCTAGAGGACCATTAGAATTCTTTCTATAGTATTTTCCATGCTTCTTTGAAAAATAAAGCAATTGCAATGCTAGAGAAAATCGTCTCATGTATTGCTTGTTGAAAGATGAACAATAATTTTGAATCTTTTTTTTTGTTATCCCCTTAATCGACTTTCATCGACATCCTCTCTTAGTACGGATGGAATCAAAATATCTCCACAATGGTATGATATTGTCCACTTTGGGCCTAAGCCCTCATGGTTTTGTTCTCGGGCTCTCCCCAAAAAGCCTCGTCCCCGTGGAGATACTTTCCATCCTTTTAACCCCATAATCTTTTCCATGTGTTTTAGATGTGGGACTATGTTTGCACCCTTGCAACCCAACAATCCCCCTGATGGGAAAGTCTTGAAAAACCGTTACTAGTAGATTATTGCAGAATAAAAATTTTCCCGGAAACGATCTCAAGTTGCCCTCATAGTCGATCAAACGAAGTTTGATCGACTCGTTTAGATCATTGGGCTCTTGTGTTTGGTTTACAGGATCCAATATAAAAGGGATAATTTAATTAAAGCGGAAACATTAAATTAT
>NW_027428720.1:0-1265 GCF_044706935.1 Curcuma longa
TGTAGCAAGCCTTAAGTAACCATGGGAGATAGTAGTAAATTCTTGTTAAAGAGATAAGGGAAATGCTTGTTAAAGCGAAGGGTTCATGAAATTTCATTAAATCAAACGGAGAGGCACTAGTGGGGTTGCATCGTGGGATGATGGGTTCGTAACTGCCGACCCTTTCCCCTTTATAAACCCTCTCCTCGAGCCTTTTTCCCCTTTCGCTTCCCTGTTCCCTTCCTCTCCTTTGCCTTCTCTTCCCTGCTGCTTTCTGGCCGAGAGGTGTTCCCAGGAGATCGACAGCAAGAGCTTGGAGGAAGGGTTAGCGAAGAAGAATCTGGCTTTTGGTTTGGTTGGGTAGAGTCTTTAAGAACTTCGAAACTACTGTAAGTTCCCCTCACCTGCAGTATAATGGCTACGAAGATGGTTTTCTGTAGATAATTCATGCTATGTTTATGGTTACGATGATAGTTTTCCTAGAAAGCATGCCAGGTTAATATGTTCTTCGTTTAAAAATCTTTACTGCTGTAGATAAAATGCTGTTTTGTTTATAGATTCTTCGTTAAAAAGTTTAAAGCATGTTTAGAGTGTAAATACTAGGTATTCATGATAACTTGTTGTTAGAAATAACTATGCTCTAGGGTTATAGGGTTAGAGAAAACAACTAGTTAATAGACAGAACTCATCGCCGAGAAACAGAACGCCTGGTAATCGATCGGTTGATCGATTACCAGAGGGTGTAATCGATCAATCGATCGATTACACGTTGTAATGAGAAACGGAAATCGCGGGTTTTGATCGATCCACCGATCGATTAAGCCTCTGTAATCGATCAGTGGATCGATTACGCTCTGTAATCGATCGGTTGATCGATTACAGAGGGCACTGTGACGAGTAACCGAACAGGATCGATCGTCTGATCGATTAAAGGCCATACATCGATCAGAACATCAATTACAGGGACATGGATTCTCTGATTTGGTCGGTCTGAGGTTAATGAAGCAAAAATCTGATGCTAGCATGTTTCGAAAGTTCAACCAAACCGAGAATAGGGCTTAATTGACTTGCTGAACGTAATGAATGATATATTAGGATTTAAGAACCCTATGAATGTTTGATTACCTAGAAGGGAAGATTAAGGTTGATCGAGTTCGGGTTCAATGTTACTAGACATAGGATTATATGATATCTTATGTCAAAGGTATTTAATATGTATGACGTGAATGTTCACTATGAATGAAAGAAAGATGTTATGGAACATTCATGCTATGATGAAAAAGGAA
>NW_027428721.1:0-4580 GCF_044706935.1 Curcuma longa
TACTGATCTATTCGGAATCTTCACGTCGGTCTCTTGTGTGTCTTCTAGCTATCCAAACCAAGAAAAACGTCGGAAAAACCCTCTCCGCCATGAAATCATCTTGTGCAGTAACTTTTCGGATGGCAAACCGGATTCCTTGCTTCCTCTCTTCTCCGATGATGCTGCTGTTGATACAAGGGAGCTCCACGATCCTAGGAGAACCCCTCCATGAAGCGCGAGCTCGGATTGAGCAGCAGAACACCGAAAAATGCAAAAACAGGATGAATGGCGGCAAAACCCTCGCCGTCGCGCGCCGTCCGATCGCCGGATTATACCCAATCGGCCGGCGTTGGACTCTTCGTTGATCAAGGATCACAATGGGATAGGTTTGGGAGGATGAAGCTGGCCGTGCGCGTACGTCGGTGAACAGGGGCTTCTCGCGGTCGCGGTTTGGGACGATGAACAGTGGAGGCGCAGCCACTGTTCATTCGGGTAATAGTTTTCGATTATATACCGTTGATTAATCAATTGATCTGGGCCGTCCATTTTGAATCCAACGGTCAGAACTGATCTAAGGCTTTAGGGCTTCTTAGGGCTTCCAAAAAATTTCGGGATTTTGATCGGGCTCGATCCAGATCATGTCCTTCATGTTGGCTTGATAAATTTGACAAATTCGACTTGATTTGACCACGGTTGAGCTCGAGTTGGATCCGATTTAACCCTAAAATCAATTTAAAATCCAATTAATACCAAAAATTCACCATTAAATCACAAAAATTATATCAAGCCTTAAATCATGCAATATAGCACAAACATGATGAAATCGATTCAAGAAATAATCATTTTCATGTAAAAGCCCAAGAATAAATCGATTTAAAATTCAATAAAACCCTAACTCATCACTCCAAGGGGCATCATCAGCCTAGATTATAGGACACAGTTTCCTTCTATAATCAACAACACATCATATACATAATACTATCTCCCAACTCATCGGGCCTCTTGATTTAACGAGCTAAATCTCACCCTTTGATGGATCAAAGAAATACATACTAGGTATATGTGCTTGTTATTATATAGAGATTAAGAGCATGCATATCCATAATAACTGAGGTCTAGTTCGATTATATAGTCAGTATAAATCAAACTACCTCAAATGGTCCTGCACAATACACACAAAGTGTACTAGTATATTTTAATAGTCAAGATAAACTAATATTAATTACACTACAACCACTCCAATGGTTTGTCCCTATCCATCTTGGTTGTGAGCTACTATTTATAACTTATAAAGATCCTATAACATGATCTTCTGTGTGTAACACCACACACTATGTTATCTACAATATAAATTAAGTGGATAACTACATTATATAAAATGCTGACATTTGACCAATATGACTCACATTTCATATTATTTCAAAATAGATGTTTATACAAAAAGCTAATCTTTTAGTATACATCCCAACAATCTCCCACTTATACTAAAAGACTATGCTGCCATAAATACTGTTAGGATCGGTGTGTTCGCTAGAGGGGGGTGAATAGAGATTTTCAACTTTCTCTACAAATTTGTTAACGGAAGCAAAAATATAAAAGTAGATTGCAAAGAACCAAATGCTAACCCGGTCGATTTACTTGGTATTCATCTCAAAGAGGTGACTAATCCAAGGATCCACACACACAGCCGACGATTCCACTATGAGAAAAACCTCCTTCTCGAATCACACTTCGAAGGCGGAGAAACCTTCACAATACGATGTCTTCCTCGTACAAGATCTTTAATGAAGTATGAGAGGAAGAAAAGAGCTTTTACAGATGTCAGAGAGCAATAAAGAAGATAAAAAATTGATGTTCTTTTCTCTGCGATGTTGACTGCTCTTTTTATGAATTTCAGTGCACCAGTCGACTGCTCCTAAGGCCAGTCGACTGATGGGCTTCAACGGAAATTAAATATGCATTTAATTCGCCAGTTGTCACCCAACGGCAGTATATCAGTCAACTGCTCCATGGCCAGTCGACTGGTCCCAATCGACTATCCACTCGACTGATTTTTCTGTGCTTGTCTGTGTGTGCTCCGGATCAACCCCAGTCGACTGCTGGCAGGGCCAGTCGACTGCCAGAGCTGAAAACTTCCCTTTTCAGCTTTTCTTCACCCCTTAGCCTTGATGCAAGCCTTCAAACGTCTTCCACAAGCCTCGTGCTCTTCCTTGCACTAGCTTGAGACATTTCCCTCGACTTCATCGTGCTAAGACATCCTTGCCAAGAGGCCTCGCCTCCGGGACTTCATCCTTGCCAAGAGGCCGCGCCTCCGGGACTTCATCCTTGCCAAGAGGTCGCGCCTCCGGGACTTCACCTTTGCCAATACTCCATTCATGGACTTTCCTGTGAACTCAAGTCACACATATTAGATCAACAAACATTGCCTAACTTAACTGATTTAGCCAAACATTAAAATCCAATCACTTGGGGCACGATTGCAAAAAAATGATATCAATTTTCAAGATCAAGCATTTAAAAAAAATTTCTTTAAGTATGCTACCATGCTCCCCCTAAATCCATGATTAGCTCTTATAGGAAATTCCTCCCCCTTAAATTAATATAAATAACTTTAAAAATATCAATAAACTCCCCCTAGATTCATGATAACATATATATAAATTAAAATTATCCATACTTATAAATCAAATAAAATATCCATAAAATCTTAAAAGCAAAACCATAGAACCTTAAGCACATCAAAAATTCATAAAGTTATCAAGTCACTCATACTACATGTCATCATCACTAGGTGGAGGAGGTCGAGAAGGAGATTGAAAATGCATATGCATTTTCTGCACCATGTCACATATGAACTGCTGCTGTGCAAGACCATCCTGCTGTCTTTGTGTGACAGCTCTAACTTCTTGACGCAGAACACGAATCTCCGCAAGACAGACTTTGACTCGCCCGTCAACATCAGAAATCATTTTCTCCAGACGGGTAAGCCTCTCATCTTCACTTGCATCTTTTTCTTCCTCAGAATCAGAAGAGATATTCACTTGAGCTGCCTTTTGAATCCAAGTCATAGCACCATTGGAATAGACAATCCTTGCTAGCTTCAAGTGACGAGGACCAAGTTGATCATAGTCTTTTGATAATTGTCGTATGGCTCCCACTGTGATATCAACCCCCTGGAATGCTAGAAATTGAGTAATGATATGACCGAACGGCATATAGATCTTGCCATTCGTGGAATCGGAGTGGTAAAGAATGGAGTGATAGATGTGGAGAGCGATATCAATGTCAAGATGCTGCTCTAAGGCATACATCATAATTAGATGAGGTATACGTATCATAGCTCGTCCTCGAGTCACTATGGGTAAAATGCAGTCAAGTATGATACGGTACCAGACGTAATGATCAGCAGACATTTTTGTGGCATGAAAGTTTTTCCTGGTGGGTTTTCTTGGTTGCTTGAAGTAGTATGTGTGAATTTGTTCAATGGTCACGTTTGAGAAGGATCCTGTGATTTTACCAGTGACATCAGGAAAACATACAAATGGATTTGAAGACGTACGGAGGCCAAGAAAGGATCGGATGGACTCAGGTGTGAACTCAATATGCATACCAGCTGCAGTAGACACATAATGGCTATCGGTTATGTCTTTTGGACGGAGATTTACATAAAATTCTTTGCACAGGTCTAGATTAATGTTGCTTGTGCAATTCACTAGGTTTTCAAGTTGATAGTACAAGATACGGTCATAGATATGAGGAGTAGTGGATTGAAAGAATTGTCGATTTAGATAACGACAATCCATGAAGTGAAATTCGGATGTTTCAAATAGATGTTGTGCCATTTTTGAATGAAACCTAGGCTCAGGACGACCATGAAAATAGGAAGGATCAGGGTATTGTGGTGTATCCTTATTTTTACGTAGAATTGACTTCCTATGAAGTTTATGGGCTACCTGCTTTTGCCTAACTCTAAAGATAATGCAATATATGATGCGTGCACATGAAAACATAAGCAAGTTAGGCCAAAAGTTAGATTTTAAATGAATAGAATCAAAGAGTAGTTGTTTTAGAGAGTTTACCTTCTTCCACTTTGTTGGGGAGGAAGGCTGGAGACACAAACCACCGGCGGGACGACGCAACCCTAGGGTTAGCAGTCGACCGTCGTTTATGATTGCTTATATAGAAGTCGTGGTGTCAGTCGACTGATGGATTGCCAGTCGACTGATACAGTCGACTGAGCCATTAGCAGTCGACTGATGTCTTTGTTGAAAAACTCACAGAAAGATCAGTCGAGTGCACCAGTTGACTCTCAGTCGACTGATGCTTTTATGAAAATCCACAGAAAGATCAGTCGAGTGCAGTAGTTGACTGGCAGTCGACTGATAATTTTGTGAAAACTCACAGAAAGATCAGTCGAGTGCACCAGTCGACTAGCAGTCGACTGATGCCTTTAGTACTGTTTGCCGAGTTGCACCAGTCGACTGATATACTGTGTCAGTCGACTGATGGTCTGAAAATCAGCCCATGCATATTCTGATACGAACTTCAGAAATGCGATAAAAATTTTATAAAATTTAAAAAAATCTAAAATTTTACATACA
>NW_027428722.1:0-2009 GCF_044706935.1 Curcuma longa
CCTATAGCATCAGCAAGCCAATCGGAGCAAGAAGAAGCACAGAATTCAGTCTTCTGCCGGCTCAAATAACTTCTACACCTAGCTATTCTTGGACGGAGAGGGTTTCTTCGGACTGTGCATGGTTCGGGTTGCAAGAGAACCACACCAGAGATCGAGTTAAAGCTTCCTGAAGGATTATTGAACCCACATTATGGATTCAATAGTTCGTTTGACGCCCAGCTAAGGAGAATCTAAGTAGAAGAGGAGGGATGGATGTGTTTATCTGATTTCTGTTGCTGTTTTTCAGATTCTTAGTTTTTGTTAATCGTATTCCTTAGCAACTTTGTGAATTTGGTTTGCTTAGTTGATACTTAACATTTGTTTGAATTCTAATATGTTTAGAGTTTGTTAAGTTTCCATTTCTCAACTTGTTTGTAAATGAAACCCTTCATTAGAAACCTGAATTCTCCCGTGGCACTGTTCCGTGCCAAACCATTCTGAATGTATCAGACATCAGCTAGTTTAGATTAAGCAATTTCATTGTGTTTTAGGATTAGTTAACTAGGTTTAATTGATTTTAGTTGTTTGGTTTATTATTTACACCTCTTGAACTGTGAAACCCATTTTGCCTACAACATTGAGCTTTTAATTCAGTTAGTTTGCCTAGGGTTTGATTTGCATTAGGGGTCTGACCAATTTCAATCAACATAAAATTAAACCTTAATTTCCATGATTGCTTAAGAGCATAACTAGGGTAGGTTTCATTCTTTTACATTGCATCAAATTGCATTTTAGGTTTACCTTGATGCCTTGGTTTCATAGTTTCATCTTTAGGTTAGGGAATTGCATTTTTCATTTACTTGCTAATTTTGAATTGCATTTTGCTCCAAAACCCCAAAACCTCATTTATATTCAAAAAACCCTAAAAAGAACGACACGAAAGCTCAATTTAAGTAATTTTCTATTAGCCCTTGGAAAAATACGTCTCGAGGCCCCTATACTACGTTTGTTTGAATTAATTGTGGGTTTTCGATAAATTTAAATTCAATTTGCAACCCTAATCGTGACATATCTGTCAAATCTAGGGTTGTCAAATTTTGGCAACGTGGCCCCAGGGACCACCATTATTGATTGATTAATTGAGGATTTAGAGGATAGATATTAGTGTAGGGTATTGCATGAGCAATACCCCAAGAATCACTTCCTTTTAATATACATTCACTTGAGTCAAAACAGGAATCCCCATCCGAGGAGGATAAAGTTGTGGAGCCACATAATCAGCAATTAGAGCCTATTTGTAATCACTCCAGTCTTTACCATGCTTCAGGTACCTCCTGTTCATCCATGGTTAGTATTCATGCCCATCATTCAGAAAATATCATAGAGGTACCGGTATTTGATTTTGTTGGATGTGATTCATTTCTTTATACATACCCTACACAGTTTGATATTGTTATTTATGTTCTTTCTTACCCCACATGCGTGTGGAAGATGGTTTCTTTCTTTGGCCTTGCAGATTTATTTAAACCTCAGATTGTACACTTCCATTGTTGATAAAGTCTCCATTAATGCTGAACAAGGCCCCAACAAATCAAAGTAATAGTCGAGCTTCCAAAGTGGGTGCTCCATCTGAATCACCTGCGACCACCAGAGAGAATACTTGAAGAGATTATGTCAGAGGAAGTTCTATTCACATCACCCACAGCAGTTCCACCTCTGAGGTTGGGGAGATATTACTGAGTCGACTTCGACCACCTAGATACCATCCAAGGAAGGTGATGAATTTTGAGAAAGCAACTCAGCATAGTCATGACCATATTATGAAGATGCTTACCTCACCCCAATCTATTTCATCGCTGGTGTGGATGTTATTGTTAAATCGTCTTAAACCACTAGGACTCAGGGGAGTTTGTTCCAACTTTACACTTTCTTTTCATTGTTAATACTATGTTTAGTTTTTATTTTCCATTTTTAGTTTAAATCAGTAATAAAGTTTGTTTTCATGAGCATGTTAAAAAAAATACCATTGC
>NW_027428723.1:0-2217 GCF_044706935.1 Curcuma longa
CGCCGGCAAGGGCTGGCCAGCGCCGACAAGGGGCGGCCAGCGACGCCCGACGCCGCCCAGGGCCAGGCAGCGCCGCCCGACGTCCGGCGATGTCTCTCCTGCGGCACCGACGGCGAAAAACACAGAAGAAAAGAGGAAAAAGGAAGGAGGAAGCTTATCACGTGAGGAGGAAAGATTTCGGAGAGATATCGACGAGAAATCAGCGAGATCCGGCGAGGGGAGAGCTTCCGGCGAGGGAGAGATCCGGCGAGGGAGAGCTCCGGCGAGGAAGAGAGATCCGGCGAGGGAAAGATCCGGCGAGGGAGAGATCAGAGGGAGAGATCCAGCGAGGGAGAGATCCGGCAAGAGAGCTTCGGCGAGAGAGAGAGCTGTGCGGCAGAAAGTTCGCGTGGGAGAAGAAAAGAAAAGTTTGGATCTAGGGTTTTAGTGAGGTTTTTGCGATCAAAGTGTTTCGTCGCCAAATTGGCGACGAACAAGGTATATTTTGTCGCCAAATTGGCGACGAAGAATCTGTTCGTCGTCAATTTGGCGACGAATAGCCTGTTCGTCGTCAAAATTCGGCGATATTTGTCTGGGTGGTGTCTGTTTGCAACGAATTAAACTTTTCGTCGCCAAATAGGCGTCGAATCGGCTATTCGTCACCAAATTGGCGATGAACAAGCTGTTCGTCGCCCAATTTGGCGACGAATAGCCGATTCGTCGCTAAAATTCGGTGAAATGGCGTCTCTTTTGTAAACGAATTAATTTTTGTCGTCAATTTACGATGAATAAATTATTCGTTGCAAATTTGCGATGAATTTAGCAACGAATTCTTTTTGCAAAAACGAATTTTGTAACGAATATGTTGAGTTGCTAAATTGACAACTAATATTTTTTTCGTCGCAAATTTTGTTGCAGATTAGCGACGAAATTTGAATTCGTCCCAAAATTCGTTGTTTTGATTGGCGACGAAAATTATTTGTCCCAAAAATTCGTCGTAAAATACCTATTTTTTTGTAGTGTCGGGTCTACATCGATCCTACAATTGGTATCAGAGCCGATGCGTTCTTGATTGGATTAACCGTCAAGGGGAGCAAGATGGCAAAGATTGAGGGGGAGAAAGGTATGTTTTTAAAAGTTCATTTTAAACATCATATAATATGTTTTAAGTGCAGGGAGAGAGGGCACTACAAAAATAAGTGTCATACTCGTAAGACTCGGACGGCACCACCGGCAGCAAAGGAGTAACCGATGCCAGGAGCCCAGAGGAACAAGGATCACATCCAATGCTTCAAGTGTCAGAAACGAGAACATTACAAGAATCGGTGCTCGGAGAGGAAGACGGCGAAAATATCGGTATGTTTTAATAATTACAAAAATATCCCTAGGTTGCATGCGCATGTTAGTTTTTCTCTTTCTGCAAATTTAGATAATTTGTCTGAAAATTTAGAAAAATTAGAAAAAGTAAATTTGGATAATTCAAATCTAGATAAATTAGAAAATCTAGATAATTTGACTAATTCAAATTTGAACAATTCAAATTTGAAAAATTCAAACCTAGATAAGATAGAGTTATCAAATTCAAATTTGAAAAAGTCAAATTTAGAAAAATTAGAAAATTTAAATAATTTGACTAAATCAAATTTGAATAATTCAAATTTAAAAAATTGAAATATTAGATAATAATTTAAATAATTCTAAATTAAATAAATTGAAAATTTCAACCTTAGATCCTATAAATAAGGAAAATTTAACTAATTTGGATAAATTAATTAATAAATCTAAATTAAATAATAATTTAACTAATTCAAATTTAACCAATTCAACTATTAATAATTCAAATTTAATTAATTTAAATTTATCTCAAATAAATAAAAATTTAGATCAAGTTTTTAACTTATTCAACCAATATAATGATAAACTTAATAAATCAATTTTAATTAATTTAAAAATTCTGAAAATTAATAATAATTCAACCAATCAAGATAAAATTAATAATCATCAAGATAAATTGAACAATTCAATTTTACCAAATAATTCAAAATTAAAAATTCAAGAAAATTTTAATAATAAGAAAAATTTAAACTTCAATAAGATAACTTCTAAATTAAATAATAAAAATTTGAAATTAAATAATAAAATTAATTATAATTGTGTATCTTTTAATTATGATACATTGAATAATTCTCAGAAAATAAATAATAAAAATTTAAAATTAAACAATAAAATTAATTATAA
>NW_027428724.1:0-1428 GCF_044706935.1 Curcuma longa
CATTAGTGTAACACCCGTATTTTCCTCACTTAAGATTATTGGTTAGATTTAGAATATTTCATAAAGAGATAAGAGTTAATTATAAATTGTAACGCCCGAAAATTTTCAAAAATAATTTTAGAAATATTCTATAATTTTTCTAGAATTTTAGAATATTTTTCTGGAATTTTTAGATTAGCGGAAGTAGCAAAAATAAATAGAAGCATAAAATGTCCGAGGCGAGATTTGAACCCGCGACCTATAAAAATTTATACAACTTTTAAAATATTTCCAATAACCAAAAAGCCAACAGATCTGTTTCGAAAAAAAAGGAACCGAATTTTATTTATCGGCAAGTTAGGTCTAGGAATCACTTAATATAAATAGGAGGCTTAGGAAAGGGTTTTGATTATCTTCGAAAACCCTTCCCTCACCTCTCGCCCAGAACGCCGTCGCCCTCCTTTCTCCTCCCTCTCGGCGCCCCAAACCCGAAGAACGAGGAGTCCGTCCCCCTAGGATTACAAGGAAGGATTCCGGAGAACTTCTTCTACAAGGACGCTCCTCTTTACGACAATAACGCGTAGATATAGGAAGATCGCCAAGAAGATCTTCTTCTCTAATGGAAGAATTGTAAGAAAATTAGCGGAGAAAGTAAGTACATCTCTCACCTGCAGTATGAGTTGCTCCGTTGTTTTCTTTATTCTATCCATAGTATGTAGAGCATGCATAAAGTATTATTTCCAAGACATCATTTTATGTTAAAGCATGTGTAAATTGTTTCTTTCCAAATTGCATGATATAAGAAGTATAAGAAAAGTATTTTACTTTAGACAGGCGGGTATCGGACGCAAGGCCCACGGGCACAAGACCCATAAGAAAAGGAATTCTGGGCACAAGGCTCACAAAGAATTCTGGGCACAAGGCCCATAAGAAAAGGAATTCTGGGCACAAGGCCCACAAAGAATTCTGGGCACAAGGCCCACAAGAAATTTAAGTGATACCTCGCTGGGCCCAAAGAAGGATGTTTATTTATTTTCACTTATATATAATATAAGTTTTTCCCATGTCATTTCCAGCATTTCTTTCATATAATAGCATCAGTTATTACGAAGTTTTCTATGGTTTTTGTGAGTTAGATGATGTACTTACTAAGCGTTGCTTATAGTTTGCATTCCTTATATTGCAGATAAATAAAAGGAGAAGTTTTAGGAAAGAGAAGGCAGCTGGAAAAGTGTTTGATGTGTGGTGTTGACGGAACCGCGGAATAAGATCAAGAAATTAAATAAATATTTATTTTATGTCTAAAAAGTTATTTATTTCTTTTGCTTCCGCATGTTAAACAGAAAAAGAAAAGTTATTGGAGTTATTTTATTTAATAAGTAAAAGTTAAGGAAAGTTTAAAGTACGTAACGTCTCCCTATTAGTATAAGAAAGAGGAGGGGCGTTACA
>NW_027428725.1:0-1074 GCF_044706935.1 Curcuma longa
TTGTAGGGTCTAAAAGGATGTCCGCATCTCCACAATGGCATGATATTGTCCACTTTGGGCCTAAGCCCTCATGGTTTTGCTCTTGGGCTCTCCCCAAAAGGCCTCATGCCAATGGAGATACTTTCCATCCTTTTAAACCCATGATCTTTCCCATGTGTTTTAGATGTGGGACTATGTTTGCACCCTTGCAACCCAACAATCCCCCCCTCAAACAAAGGACCACTGGAAGCTCCCCTACCATTTCTCATGGTCCGGCTGCCATTTCTCATGGTCCGGCTGCCATGTCCCTCATGGTCCGGCTGCCATGTCCCTCATGGTCCGGCTGCCATGTCCCTCATGGTCTGAGCCTCCCCTACTTCCTTTGTTTTTCCCGAGGGTCCCCACATGGTTAGATCTGGATCATGGCTCATCCGGCGGTTAGTCCGGTGAAGAGCGGCCTCGCTCTGATACCAATTGTAGGGTCTAAAAGGATGTTCGCATCTCCACAATGGCATGATATTCCTCAAATGTTTGTCCTTGTGTAGAAATGCTAGCATTTGTTAAGATGATGAATTTGATACTTGTAGTTGATTCTTTAAGGATAAGTCTTTTCTTATTTTCATAAGTAGGAAGTGAGCTAGTATTTCTTGAATGAATTGAGACTTGGCCTGATTTTAGGATCTCTTACACTTATACCTAATCTAAGAGGTTGATACATCTCTGAAATTAGTCATGATTCATGAAACTTGCTATAGATGAGTGTTTCCATGGTAATCTTCCATTGCATTTTGGTTACTGGACCAACTCAAGTCATATAAGCTCTTTTGGAAAAATCTTACATTCTAGAAAAAAAACTGAAAATACCTCACTTGCAACAATGTATATACATTGCAAATAAAAGAAAAAAAAACAGTTTCGAGAGTGGAAACGTTTTATTTACCCCTTTGAGACCGATAATGGTTACTGGGGAAATAAATGATTCGATTCCCCGGCAACGGCGCCAAAAACTTGATGCATGTTCCGCAAGTATACGGAATGTCGCCAAGTAATAAAAAGATCGAATCCACAGGGATCGTGGAATTAATTACTAACCTA
>NW_027428726.1:0-2404 GCF_044706935.1 Curcuma longa
TGATAAACTAGGGTTTCATGGTATTTTGTTGGTTAAATTTGGATTTTGTATGAACAATTAATTGTTTTAATCAACATAATTGAATTGCATTTGTGATGTGGTATATTTTCGGATGGTTGATTTAATTTCTATAATTTTGATGGTTAATTTGGTATTAATTGATTTTAATCTTTGTAGGACTCGAGTGGAACCAAGATCGAGCCAAATTGAGTCCGAGTTCAACCAAAATTGATCAATTCTATGGACTGAGATTTCATGATCAAGATTCATGTTAATTGGGTCGCAATTGGAGTCGAATTGGAGTGGAATTGGGTTTGATCAGGGCTGAACCAGACTGATTTGGAGTGAACCGGCGCTGAATCAGGGTTGAACCGGAGCCAAACCGCAGCTGAACCGGTTGATTTCGAATCCCAGTTATAACGAGAAGAAACACTGTAGCGCTGAATCGCGAGTACTGTAGCGCCTTCTTCTTCGCCGTTTCCTGCATTTTTCTTCACGGTTTTTCTTAGGGTTAGCGTAGGGTTTTCGGATTTCTTTCTTTCAAAGTCCATCTCCAGCTTCCAGAGAACAACTACAAGCTGAGTTCGGTGTTAATAGCGATCGGAATCGCTGGAGAGGGTTTCTTCAGAGCATGCTGATCCGCGATCAAATTCCGGCTGTGATCTTCAAATTCAGGCCGATCGGAGCTACTATGGTCATCAGATGGCGTTCGTCGAAGGCTATTGAAGCTTCCTGAGCTTTAACTCACCAGAGATTTGATGAATCACAGCTTGATCATCAGATTTTAGATTGCCTCTGTTATGCATTTCAAGGGCGTTCCCTGTGGCTGATTAGATGCAGTTTTGAATCAATTTGAGCTGAGTTTTGAAGTTATTTTTCTGGATTCCTGATCTTAGACCAGATCTGGTGTGACGGTCAGATTGGATTTGGATTGGGAAGGGAAGATCTGAGATTTTTGTTATGTTCTTTTCATTTCTGCAGTTTCATTTCTGTTTTCTGTTCTGATACATGCAATTTGATACCTGCTCTGATTTTCAATTGTTGAATTCATTCTGATTTTGGTTTCTAAATTTTGTTCTGGTGTGATTTAGTGATTGTTTAGTTGTAGTTTTCAATTTCTTGATACTTGCAATTTTCAGGTTAACTTTGCATCTATTTCTTTAAAACTATGCAGTACTGTTTTGTATCAGTACTGTTCCGTATCAGAGTTTTAGCTTAGCTTTTGAATCAATTAGAGTTTGTAGTCCATTACATTTGATTAATTTCCTTAGTTGAATTCTTGATTCCTTGATTTTATGTTACTGTTCATTGTTGTTGTTCTGTGCCAATTTGTTATATTGTTTTCTTAAATCTGTTCATACATTTGCATTTGTTTCCTTAAATCTGAATTTCATGTTTCTTGCTTTTGATTGTTGCATTTGTTTCTTTTTCATTTACGTTCATTGAAAACCAAAACCCCCATTTACATATTGAAAAACCCAAAAATAGAACGACATCCTAGCTTGATTCATACAAACCTCTCTACTAGTCCTTGGAAAATACGACTCGTGGCCCCTATATTACATTTACTTGTGAGTTAAGGGTTTTCGATTATAAATTCTAATTTGAGGCTCATTCGTGACATCAATTGTGGGCTTATCAAATTTTGGCGCCGTTGCCGGGGAATAACTAGTAGAGATTTGTTTGAATTGAGCTATCCTCATTTTTCTTTATTGCTTTGATCATTATTGGTTTGCAACATGTATGGAAATTCATTTTATCAGCAACCATCTTTTCAACAATTTGAACAACCACATTTTTATTTGCAGGAACCTTATCAAGGTTTTCAACAAGTGGATCAACCATTTCAAGCTCAAAATCAGAATTTTCAGGATGGGCAATTTCAACAAGGGTTTCAACAGCCTTTTCATCAAGTTCAACAGCAAAACAATCAATTCCAACACCAAAATCAAACATTTCAGCAACCGTATCAACATCAACAAGATTTTCAGCAATCCTATAACAATTTTCAACCTCAATTCCAGAATTCACAGCATCAAAACAGTCCATTTCAGCAACATCAATTCCAGCCTTCAAATCAAGGGTTTTCACAGCCTTATGGAGGATTTCAACAGCCCCTAAATCAAGGTTTTCAAGGAGAAAATTTTCAGCAACCTTCCTCCAACTTTCAAGCAAGTTTTCAAGATCAAAATGCATCATTTCAAGCCCAAAATCAATGTCAATCAACAAATTATCAAAGTGGACAGATTTGTCATCAATTTCAGCAGCCCACTTATTTTGAAGATTCAAATTCAAATCAAGGGAATTATGGGAGTTCTAGTGAGTTGATTCAACAACAAAGGCTTGAGGAGATGATGCAACAAATGCTATTGCAACAACAAGCTCAACAAAGGGCAGCTACAAC
>NW_027428727.1:0-2279 GCF_044706935.1 Curcuma longa
AATACCAAGAAATTTAGAGGTTAATAACCCTACAAGGGATTAATAAAAGGTTAATTATTAGATTAAATCATTTAATGTTAGGTATTTATAAGATTAAGTCTCATTATTAAATCCGTTAAACCAATCTAAATTACAGCCCATTAAAGCCAATTAAAGGATATTTAATTTAGCTATTTAGATTAAAGGGTTAGGGTTGTGATGTAAACCCGTTAACCCGCACGCCCATTAAGGAATAAACAGTGTTCCGTTTCTTTTTCTCCGCTCGCGACCGAGCCCCTGTTCCGCGCGATTTTTCCTCGCGCGGACCTCGTCCGCCGCCGACCTTTTCACCGGTTTTCTCGAGCCGGAAAGGGCTATAAGAGAAGGGCAGACGAAACCCTAACCCTCCGCCGCCCTTTGCTGCGATCCAGAGCCGCCGCCGCAGAGCAGTCTGCCGCCGCGCGATCGCCCTCTATCGCGAAGCCCTGTTCCCGGAGCACACGGAGCCGCTCCGCCGCTGCCTCCCCACACGAAGAAGAAGCCCTGCTCGACACCGCCGCCTCCTCTACTCGACGCTGCCGCCTCCTCTGCTCGTCGCCGCCGCCTACTGTGGAGAAGACGCCCGAACGCCGCCGAACCCGTGACCACCCTCCGTCCGACGCCACCTTCCTTGCCAGCTGACGCCGTCGCCGCCACTGCCCTCTGCCCTCTGCCGACCAGTGCTGCTCCTCCTGCACCGCCGATCCCCTCCTCTGCTCTGCCACCACTCTGCCGCCGGTCAGGGTAAGTAATTAGTTAATTAATTGATTAGATTAGTTAATTTTAAGGTTAGTAATTAATTAAGGCTTAAACACAGGATATGCGATTAATCAAGATGGTTAATCTAGTTAATTAAATTAGTAATCAGTTTAATAGTTGTTAATTAGGTAATAGTTAGTAATTAATTTCTTTGGTTAGTTCATGGATTAAGGAGTTTAGTAACTACTTCATTAAATTATAGTAGTTAATCGATTAGGAGAATTTATCTAGTTAACTACATATTAATCAGGTTAGTGATTAGTTGTAATTAGTTGACAAGTAGTTGATTAAGTTGCTTGATTTCATTAGTTTAATAACTAATTTGTTAAGTTAGACAATTAATGAGAAGTTAATTAGTTAGGTTTAATCAATATAATATCGAGAGGTAATCGGTTTAATCGCACAAGTAGATAACTGATTAGTTAAGTTATTAATTGTTCTATTAATTGATGAAAATTTAATTAGATGGATATGGAGGTTGATTTAAGTTATTAACTTCTTAATCTACTGTAATTGAATTCATTAATTCAGGTTAATAATTAAATCATATTAATTAAGTAGTGATTGAGTTAAATTAATCTTAGAATCGAATAGGGTTTACTTTGTTGAAAGGTGAATATAATATTTAGAAGATGTTTATTTTAAATTTCAGGACTTTGATTTGTAGATACGGTTATTTGAAGAAGTTCTTATTTCGATGATTCATCAATCAGGTGGGTAATCTCTGTATCTGGTCAATACAGATCTATTCTCTTTTCAGTCCATGTTTTCCTTTTCTACTGTTGTTGATTAGTCTATTGATCACATTCCTATATCTGTTGGTGGGTACTCCTGTGCTTGGTCAACACGGATCTTCTTTTCATAGTGCATGTTTATTACCTGTTGCTATCCTTATTACAGTTGTTCCTTACAGATTCATTACTTTATGCTTACCGTTGACCTTAATCTGATACTTCGACCTTAGTTAGTTGGATGTCTGATACTTGATACCTAGTTTTTTGATACTTATAGTTGATATCTTGATCTCACATCGTTGCTTGATTATTGGTTGTTGGCTCTTAGTATTGTTAAAGATTAGTTGTTGGAGTTGTGCATTATGTCCTGTTTGGCCCCTCAGTTCACTGCCCCGAGGGGGGTGATTGGGGAGTGTAGAGTGCGGACAGTGACTTGCACTTGATTATGTACTGTTTGGCCCCTCAGTTCACTGCTCCGGAGGGAGTCGTTGGGGAGTGTAGAGTGCGGACAGTGACATACATTGGATTACGTCCTGTTTGGCCCCTCAGTTCATTCCCGAGGAGTGACTGGGGAGTGTAGAGTGCGGACAGTGACTTGTTGTTGATTTCGTTGTTTGTTGCGTTTTGGCATGCATTTGTTGTGGTTTACTGCATTTATAGTTGCTGCACTTGTTGTATTGATTATACTTGTTGTTATACGACTGTTGCATTTATATGACATGACATACATGATTATCATATTGTATGTTGATCTTGCTCCTGAAATAT
>NW_027428728.1:0-1293 GCF_044706935.1 Curcuma longa
TTCATTCGAAAAACCAAAAACCCCATTTATATTTGAAAAACCCAAAAAGAACGACATCCTAGCTTGATTCATACAAACTCTCTATTAATCCTTGGAAAATACGACTCGTGGCCCCTGTATTACATTTTCTTGTGAGTTAAGGGTTTCGATTATAAATTCTAATTTGAGGCTCATTCGTGACACTAGTTGTGGGCTGTATCAAAAAGTCCAAGTGGGAAGTCTTGGCAAGGAAAAGTCCAAGTGGGAAGTCTTGACAAGGAAAAGTCCAAGTGGGTAGTCTTGGCAAGGAAAAGTCCAAGTGGGTAGTCTTGGCAAGGACTTGACATGACGAAGCTGATGAAAGCCTCTCAGGCTAGTGCAAGGATGATGGAGCATCCAGGGAAGGCACGAGGCTATGGGAGGTGTTTGAAGGCCGAGGTCTAGGTCAAGAGAAGCTGAAATGGATTTTTCAGCTTCACCAGTCGACTGGCCCTGCCAGCAGTCGACTGATCATAAATCAGACGCACACAGAAAAATCAGTCGAGCCAGAGGAAGACAGGAGTCGACTGGGCAGTCGACTGGTGTATGGTGAGTCGACTGATGCCAGTCGACTGGTCTTGGAACAGTCGACTGATATTTGAACATTGAAGAAAATTGGCAAGCATTTAATGCGCTTTAATGCGAGATTCTGTTGCCGATTGAAGGCATCAGTCGACTGGTCTTGTCAGCAGTCAACTAAATTGATTTCCAAGCGTACCTTAGACAAAATCAATTATTGAATTCCTTATTTATGCTTTCATAATTATTTCTAATTTCCTATCTAATCATGCTTGTATAAAAAACTAATTCCTAATTGATCTCCAGGTTATGGCGAGGCAAAGGCCTTCTTGGATATGGGAGCAACCACCCCTTCCTAGACAAGATCAATTTCGGAGTTCGTTAATTATACGCGCATAATTTTCCTTAATTGTCCTTAAGGGATAGGAAATTAACCTATGTGTATTTTATGTTTAATTATTTAAACACAACCACACACATACACAGCAAAAAAATAAAACAGGAAATAAATATGGAAATAATAAAAATAACTATTTCCAACTATTATGGCCTTTTATTTCTTTTTGCTGCAACTCGGCTTTTGACCGTCTCGCTTCCTCTTCCGCTGCGCCTTTGTGGCCTCAAAGATCCGCGCCTTGCTAGGAACCCGGTCGATGCATGTAAATAAAATTTTACAAAATTTTCCTATACTCCTTTGAAGGAGTTTACATAAGATCTAATTTTGTAAAAAAAATTAAACTAATACGGTCAACCCCC
>NW_027428729.1:0-1114 GCF_044706935.1 Curcuma longa
GCAAATTCAATGTATCATTGGCACATTTAAATCTGAAAATTATTGAATTTGAATCTGAAATTTGGTAGTTGTTTTCTCTCTTGTTTCTTGCTGTTTTTTCTTCCATTATTTTTCCATAATGAAGCTTGATTGATAAGGTTAATAGCCATGCAAATTTCCATGAAATTCAGGTTCGGAGCAATAGCAGAAAAATTGGAAAGTGGGCTGAAAAATAAAGCTGAAAAACTGATTTTTCTGAATTTTTCTCAAAACGAAATTCTTGCTTTTCTCTCTTGTTTCTTGCTCTTTTGCCTCCATTCTTTTTGCACAATGAAGCTTGATTGATGAGGCTAATATCCATGCAAAATTCCGTGAAATTCGAGCTCAGATCAGTCCCATAAAAATTCAAAGTGGGCTGAACATTAGCTGAAATTCAATCAAAACTGCAAATTTCTGATTGTTTTTCTCTTTTTGTTACTTTTTTTCTTGATTTTTCCTTTTCTGTTGCAGCAGCATCTTGAACAACTTAGCATACTGAATTTGTTGTTTAGGAATTGACTGAAATGGAGTAGGTTCCCATGTGATTCCTTCACCGATCGGATTCTTGAAACTCTCCTTGATACATTCAAACTTCCTTTTTTTTCTGTTTTTTTTTTTTCTGTTTTCTTCATCATTTTTTTTTCTGATCTGAATTGATGCCATCTGGTTTGTATCCATGGTATATTGTGTTCCAATCCTGCTTCTTAGATTGCTTTGCAATTGGTTTGTTGAAGGAAAACCAAGCAAAAAGTTCACAACTTCCACTCACCAAAATTTTTTTCTTTTCAAACTGTTTTCTTCTTTTTTTTTTTCTAATCCTTTCGAATCTGAATTCTTTGGCTTTCTCAGCTTCACACATTTCTAGAAATATAGATCAATCAGTCATCATTTAACTCGATCCATATGAGGCTTCAAAAGTCAACATTGACACATAAGCCTTTGTTTTGGCACATTGAACTAGCACTTTGATTCTCACTTGTTTTGCCAACTTAATTCCCACATTTTGAATCTTCCTTTTCACAATCATTTCTGAATATTTCTTTAACATCCTTCTTGTGCCAAAATCCAGCCATGAAACCAAATTATTAGTGCCCAA
>NW_027428730.1:0-1592 GCF_044706935.1 Curcuma longa
CTTTCTACATTCACAATAACTTGTACTGGGATCCAAGTAACATGTAAATAATGAACTTGCTTAACTTTTACTTCATGAACTTGTAATTATGGAAACTTGCGCTACTTCAAAATACATAATCAACTTCTCTTGGGCCCTAGGCATAGTACCAAAGCGCGCTCCCTAATAGAAACTGGGATAGCGAGCCACCAGTCCTACGAGGGCAAAGACCTTGGTCTTACCAGGGCCAGACTTTGGAATTGGTCACCTAGATTTGTTTTACGACAACCTTGGAAGTCGGGTACCAGCCTCTTCAAAGTAAAATAACTTTTTATCTTTTGTACTCATATGCTAGAATGCCTTGACATTTCTTCAAACACTTGATATGGCCTTTTTCTACATGCATGTAAATCTAGGTTCTATCATTCCACATGCATATAAATCTAGGTTTTATCATTCCACATGCATATAAATCGAGGTTCTCATGTGTGAAGCGAAAATAACTCTTTAACATACTATAGCAAGGAAAAACTTCGAAAACTACTCTTATTGCAGGTGAGAAGTACTTACCCCTTGTTCTTGTACTTACAACGAACCCTAAGGTCGAAGACTCTGAGAAAACACTAGCGTGTTTAGAGGATCCTTGTCGGCGTGTCCGAATCCCACCAATAAGGCTCCCTAACTCCCTTCTCTTGACTGCCCACCACAAGGAAGGAGAGGGAAGAAGAAAACCTAGGTTTTCTTCTAATTTTCGCCGCCCAAGGAGAAGGAACGAACCCAAATGAAAAACCCTCATTTTCTCTCTAATTCCCCTTTTATACTAATAGGAGTTAAAACATCTTTTCGTCTCTAACGGGTATAATTATAATCGCTTCCCCTTGTTTAATAGGAAACTCCTACTGGAGCACTGGCTATTACTATCAACTTTGCATCCTAGAGGTTCCAGGGTCAAATCCTGGCTTCTACACTTTTTATTTATTTTTACTTTATATATATATATATATATATATATATATATATATATATATACAATCTTGCTATTCTGAGCGACACCCAGTGCGCGCCCCGTGAGCGCCTAGATCTCGGCCGTCCGCCCGCGATCGCGATAAACGTGAGCCGTCCGATTGCACAGTGTTTCTCCTCGGACCTTCGCCGCTTCCCGCCGCCCGTTCATCGCCGTCCGACCACCGTCGGCCGCCGGACCGGACCCGTTGGAACCGCAACTCGCAGGCGGTCCGGCGGTGGCCGGTCCGGGATTCGCCGGAATCGGCCGCCGGTCCGTCGGCCGGATTCCGGCCGACTGGACTCCGGCCGCGGTGGCGCCGGGCGCGTCGACCGCGGCCGGTCTGCCCCTTCCGACCGGATTCCGGCCGACAGTGGCGCCAGGCACTGTTGCCTTGTTTCGGCCGGAATTCCGATCGGATTCCGGCCCAATCCGGCCGGAATTCGATGCCGGAATGTGCGCCGGCGAGTTGCGGTTCCAACGGATCCGGTCCGGCAGTCGTCGGTGGTCGGACGGCGATGAACGGACGGCGGAAGCGAGTGGAGGTCGGCGGTCGGCGCGCACGGGCGCGTAGGAAGCCGGCGCTCATAATAGCATTTCTCTATATATA
>NW_027428731.1:0-2091 GCF_044706935.1 Curcuma longa
GTAATAAAAAGATCGAATCCACAGGGACCGTGGAATTACTTACTAGATCTAGCACAATAAGGTGGAGAGAATATTGAGCATGAGTTGTGTGGGGGAGATGGGAGTGTTCTAAAGTACTTTATCCTAGAATTCAGAGAAAGGGATCGACTGTGACACTTGTGGTGAAACGATCCTAGGACTTCGGACTCCTCAGAGTATGGATTGATTGACTTGGATCCTCTACCTTTCCTCAATAATTGTTCAATTGTAGGGATGTTAACCAATTTATCCAATTCAACCTCGTCAGGTATCCTCGAATTAATGCATTGGTGTTCTTACGTCACTCGTTGTCGGTTTGAAATGGTTCTAGAAGCCCGGTTCAAGGCATTCCCGTGTCACTCAGGCGCCCCGGAGTACTAAAAGAACCCTATCCCCTGTCACAGGATATCTTTTTACGGATCTCTCCCCAACAACGAATAACCGCTAACTATCCCTCATAGGAATTTAACTACGCATTAGGAAACCCCTCGGAACTCGCCCGGTTCAAGGCATTCCCCCTGTCACAGAGCGCCCCGGTGTACGGCCTAATGATTCCCCAATTCATAGTAAATCCCTACCCTCATGGATTCACACAAACATAATTTATCATCAAACACAAGTACAAATCCACAAGGCAATAGACAGTTATATCATAGAAAACGGTAGATTAATCAAATCCAAATACAATCATCCATTACATCTGATTCATCCTACATCCTAGAATCTAGGGAATCTACTCCATAGCGTGGAGTTTACAATCCATAGGAAGGAAAGAATACATCTCAATCCAAGGATACAACAAAGAAATGCAGGAAATGAGACTTATCTTCCTCCTTGGACTGCAATCTCGGCGTAGATGGGATGAGGATGGACTGGAGCAGTCGGATCGGTGGATGGATCGTCGAATCTCGCTCCGAAACAGGCGTCGGTGGCTCTAGAACAGCTCCGGTGGCTCTCCAAGGTCTCCCCCTTTCCTAGGTCTCAATAAGGACCTATTTATAGTGCAGGTCACGTATGCAGCACGCCCCCGTGCACACGGCCGTGCCTGGGAGGCACGGCCCCGTGTGGGCGTCGGGCACAGGAGGAGGCACGGCCGTGCTTTGGGGGCACGGCCGAAGGCAGTGAAGCCTCTGTTCTGGGGCACGGCCGTGCCTCTGGGGCACGGTCCAGACTTGTCTCCCTTCTGTTTGAAGGCACGGCCGTGCCTGTGAGGCACGGCCTAAGCCTGTCTTCTCCTCATTTGCTGGACACGGCCGTGTGTTTGAGACACGGCCAGCTGCTTGGACCCTTCTGTTTTGGCACACGGCCGTGCCTGGTAGGCACGGCCAACAGCAGTGGCTTCCTTCTGGATGGAGACACGGCCGTGCCTGTGAGGCACGGCCATGACTTGGCTGGATTCTGTTTTGAAGCACGGCCGTGTCTGTGAGACACGGCCTCTGGCTGCTGCTGAGGGGGAGTTTTGGCACGGCCGTGCCTGTGAGGCACGGCCTGGACTTGATGGTATTCTGTTGATGCACACGCCCGTGCCCTTTGAAGCACGGCCTGGAAGCTGGAGAGACACGGCCGTGCCTATGAGGCACGGCCCTGTCTTGCCTTGTCTTCAATGGTTACTCCGTTTTACCCGTTTTTGCTCCATTTTCCACCCTGAAACATGTAAAAGCACGAGCAGATCTCCGAACTAGGAAATGTAAGATATGTGCCTAAATGCATGAATATGGGATGCAATGTACACAAGAATTTAGCAATAAACCCAGAAAGATGTGGGTACGAGGACACCGCTGTGCCTTGTAGGCACGACCCCGTGGTCCGACTACTTCTAGCACGCGTGCTAATAGGCACGACCTGGAGTTGAGAGCACGACCATGGCACGGCCAGGCCGTGTCTGAGCCTTGAAATATGAGACACGACCGTGCTTGGTAGGCATGACCATGTTCTGCTTGTTGTTCTTTTCCTCCATTTCCTCGTGTTTGCTGCGTAAGAGACTCGTCCATGACAGCGAGCACGACTAGTGCGAGACTCTTTTCACCACTTCTTGTTCCACCATCAAATTACATCGTTTTAGCTTTAAATCAC
>NW_027428732.1:0-4637 GCF_044706935.1 Curcuma longa
ACGATTATCCAGCATGAATTACATATTCTATATACACTAATGTTACAAACGATTACAAATAAACTCTAGGATACATTACAAAGCAACTCATACAAACTTCACACTAATCAAAATAACATGAATTATACAACACATTCATCCTATACAAACATTTATACAAGGTCTACAATAAACAATCAAGAACATCAAACACTAATACAACAAGCATTCTCAATAAAGAATTCCTTTATTAAATTAAAATACAAGCACAATGTTTTAGGTTATTTACAATGATCATAACACATATCCACAATCAAACACACAATTCAAACAAACACACAACTTATTCAACTTATATACAAGGATTGCTACAACCTATTCAACACGTATAAAGTAAACCTTGATGCATCAGCCAAACAGGTTAATAGCTTATCATGCAACAATCGAGGGAATTGAAGTGTAAACACAGAACCACAACAGATTCAAATCAAGGGATAGTGTTTAGCTAGGGTTATGAGATTTTTGATTCCCAAATCGATCACAAAGGCCTCAGCACACACAAACAGCAATAAACTCCAACGGAGGAAATGGATCGCGCCGGAGCAAACCACCCACGGCGGATTTCGTTCAGATTGAACACGGCTCGAAGGCTTGTTCTGCCCCAACGATCAGTTGCAAACCACAGACCAAATGTCAGCAACAAGAAACAAAGAACCCCTTACCTTGCTCTATCCGGTGGCCAAATGGGCGGAGCTGACAAGGCACCCCTTATCAAGCTCGATGGAGGCGGAGGAACAAAGACTGGCTAGAGCAAACCACCCACAGCCGATCCTTTGAGGTACTACCGTTCAACACTGCTAGAGCGAACCACTCACAACAGTTTGACGAATCGAAGGGGAGTAGGGAGCGATCGCCGGAGCAAACCACTCACGGCGGCTTCCTTGCGTTGCCGTTGGACTCTCTTGCCGTTGCTAGCCACCGATGCCTTGCGATTGATCGGAGAAATGAAGAGAAGCGAGCGGTGGGGAGACGCGCGATGGAACTTGGAGACGGCGGCAGAAGAAATCGTGAGAGAGAACCCCGAACCCTAGCACTGCGCGTCCCCGCTTCTGCTCGACGCGAGCCGCGTGTTTTGTTTCGTTACCACTTGTCTTGATCAGTCGAACTCTATTGACTCAAGCTTGATTTGAGCTGACCACATCCCTTTGATTCAACTTGGGCTTGATTGAGCTTGGGCTTGATCAACTGAACCACCTCTTGATTGGATTTGGAATTAAGCTTGAATGATGAGTTTAGGTTGATTTAGCTTGGGTTTGAGTCAATTGCTTCCTCCACTTAATCCCCCAAGCCAATTTGATTCCGAAATCACCCGGACCCGAGCCCAAATTGCAATTAAACCTTTCAATTATCATCATCTCCATTCTACTTCTTGCAAAAAATCAAAGACTATAAAAATTAATGTTCGAAAATTACCAAGAATTATACAAAAGTAGAATGAAGGCAAAAATTTCGTGCAAGATAAGATTTGAGCTCAACAACCCAATTATGACATAAAATGTGATCAAGAAAGTCCAAATTAACCCTTAATTAACCCTGTCAACAATGAATTATCAGGTGTCAGCTCGCCCCGGGCTTCAGTTAGCAAGCCCTCGAGTACCCTTTGCCCTTCAGTCAAGTCGGTCACTTGCTTCTTCAGGGCTGCTGAATCCTCGAGCACTCGGGATAGTTCTTTGTCCCAATAGGCCAGCTGGTCTCGAGCCTGCTGTAGTTCCTCTTGTTCTTTGGCCCGAGTCGCCACCAGCTCCTGCTCCAGAGCCTCTGCCTTCTCCTGAGCCGCGAGTAATTCGACTCGGTAGTGGTGGGCCTCTTGGCCGCTCCTAGTCGGTTCGGCTTGGGCCTCCCTTAGCTCCCAGACCAGCTGCGTGTCTCGAGCTCTCAGTGCTTGCAGCTGCTGCTCCATAACGGTGAACTGGCAGCTCAGTTAGAGCAAACGGGTGTGCATCTCCAAGTGCTCCGCCTAGATCTGTGTCAGAAAGAGCAAACCCAGTTAGTTATATAGTGAAACGAACTCAAGAAGGAATAAGTCATCTTACCCGCATGAAATTGAAGTTGTCATGGTAGCTAAGCTAAGAGATGCTGATTCCACGGAAGGAGTCCGGACCACGTAGGGCTCGGACTCGGTCCATCATGCTCATTATCTCTTTTGGAGAGAAGGGCGCGTTTGTCAGTATCCGAGTCTGCAGTCCTCTGGACTCCGGAGCGGAAGAGGAGGGCCGCACCGCCACCAGCGAGCCAACAGGACTAGACCCTGTTGGTCCTCCGACGCCAGATGCTGAAGCTGCAATAATCGACACCGCCTCGAACGTCCCATCATGGGAGGGAGTAGGCGCTGCCTCCGTCGCCCTCTCGGGAGCAGGGCCCGGCTCCGCCACTCCCGACCCTGCCGCTGCTATGGCCGCTGGTTCCCTCTCTTCTGCATCTGAATCTAGGCGGACCACCTCAGCCGTCACTGGTTGTGTGCGTTGCTCAGACTCGGCGGGGAAGCTCGACCTCTCTACGCCATTAGCACTCGAAGCGGGGGGAGGGCCCTTGGAGGCGCGAGACTTCTTTAGTCGCCTCTCTGCTCTGCTAGGGGATTGAGAGCGGTGATGTTTCTTCTTGGGCCGGGAGGTCATAGGCCTTGGGAGTCCGCACTCCTCTTCAGTCGGAAGCTTTCGAGTAGCCGACTCCTCCTCCACGGTAACTTGTTTTCCCCGAGTGGAGCTCTCGGACTCTGCAGACTCGGCCCCAGTGCCTACATCTCCGGGTGCCGCGGGCGCAAGTGCTCCTTCGGACTCGGGCTGCGGAGCTGTCGCAGAAGTGGTAGGTGTGATCAACGCCTCGACCGACGCCTGATTCCACTTCAGAAACTTGTTGACGAAAGCGTCCATCCAAACGTCGTCTGCAGACAAGGAACAAAACTTGAGTTAGTTCTTACGAAAGTCCGAGTGATAGTGAGACTTACCGAGTGGCTGGGATAGCTCCGCTGCTATCGGACTCAAGTGTCCTCGGTACAGTAGCCCTTCCTCGCCCACCACTTTGTTGATGTCGAATTTGAGGCCCTGCAATGACTCGGACGCTTCCACGAAGACCGAGTTCTTCTTATATGACTTCAGGGGCGGAGGACTCAAGAGCTCGTGCTGCTACTCGGTCGGGAAGTCAAAAGAACTCGGGGGACAGATAAAGAAGAACTTAGGCTTCCAGCCCTTGTGAGAAGTCGGGTATTTAGCTAAGAAGTTAAAACCTAGCTTGGAGTCGAAGAAAAAGACACTATCCTCCTTTTTCTTCGGATAAAAGAAAAAATGAAAAACGGTTGGATCTAAGGGGATCTGATACAGACGGAAGACAAGAGCGACTCCGCAGAGGAGTCAAAAAGAGTTAGGAACTAATTGATTCAATGGGATATCGAAATATGTGGAGATTTCTTGAAAGAACGCAGGGATGGGGAATCGAAGCCCACCTTCTAGCTGAACCTGGAAAAAAGTAAGGCAGCCGGAGGGAGGAAGGTGGGGTCTCTGATGTGGCTTGGGAACTCTAATCCTATAGTCGCTAGGTATTTCGTAAGCTAGCCTAATCTCAGACCTTGACTCCGGAGTGAAGGAAGATGCGACAGACTCGTACCAATGCCATACTGGCTCCTCAGACGCCATTCCCAACTCTACTTCGACCTCTACAGACAAGAGACGAGGAGGAAAAGAAAGATGGATGGACGCTTACTTGGTACTGAGGAATGAAGAGCGTTGGATCGTCGGGCAGCAAGGTGAAGAGCTGGAACCTCTGAAATGTGAAAGTGGCTATGCAGGCGCGCAACGCCTGCCTTCTCCCGTTACTTATACCTCGAAACCCTAACAATTCTCAGCCGTCCAATTGGGCGGCGGAGAAAAGGCGAGATCTGTTCACAGCCATCGAATGAGTTCAGTTTCCCAGGATAATATCCTCATCATGGTGACGATTCACCTGTCACCTTCGAAGGTCATGCCTCATTATTGCCATCCTTGCGCCATGCCTGGCGTGCGCACCCCACCATGCTGCACTTTTGACGTGATGACACTTGTCTGTTAGGTGCACACGTTGATCGAGGTCGATTCACTCGCTGATTTTGAAACGCAAAGTGATCAAGCCGGTAGACCACTTGGCCCTTGATCTAATTCGACTCAGACTCGGACGCAACTTGATCTAGTCAGTCTAACTCATGCTTCCTTCAACTAGACTAGCGGGGAGGCTAGTGCTATGGTTGTGGTGGACCGGCCTCAAAGAGTCAAGTACGGGTTTAGCCCAAGGTAGATGACTTGGCGCCATGCCCGACGCCCGAGTGGGCTTATTATAGGGTCAATCCGAATTAGTTCTCGACTCAAGAGCCAAGTCCCTCCTCGAGCCAAATCCTCCCTCGAGCTGAATCCTCCCATGAAGCCGATTCCTCACGAAGTCGATTCCTCGGTGCCCAATGCATAGCTCCGAGTCGAATTCTCATTTGAGTCTCATCCCAGAAGTCGATTCCTCCTGCGAACTCGCAGCCTCCTAGTCGACTCGGCGGCCTCACCCTCATTCAAGTCTCATCCCATGAAGTCGATTCCTCCTGCGAACTCGCAGCCTCCCAGTCAGCTCGGCTACCTCACCCT
>NW_027428733.1:0-2415 GCF_044706935.1 Curcuma longa
ACTTAATTGCTCCGATCCAACGGCTGCAATTTAATGGCTTGGGCGTGTGGTTCATTGAACCATCCTTGGTTCACCTCGTGAACCGGTTCTTCCTTCCAAAGAGAATTAAAACCGAATCGGAGAGATCTCGTCCATCGGACGTGACTTAATCTCATCCAACGGTTCTAATCTATTCTCTTTCAATCTTCTTTATTTATTTCGATCCAATGGATGCAACTTGATCTAATCCCACGGATACAAGCTGATCTCATCCATTAACTCATCCTACGGTCGAGAACTAATCTCATCCAACGGTTGAGATTAAATCTCATCCGACGGCTGAGAACTAATCTCATCCGTTTGATTGCATCCTTTTGAAGATGTCTTTAGGCTACAGTGGGGACCTCGAGGAGGTATTGGATCTGGCCTTCTGATGGGTTTCGGATCCCGTATTCAACCCCGAATACACACCTACATCCATCAACAACGATCCATTCCACTAGATGATCATTATTACACTACCAATCCAATCCCCAAATTACGTTATGGGTTCCTTCTTATTATTTTATGCATTACTCCCCATGTTTAAGATATCGTATGTCCGTCAATTATCTGAGTTCACTGACAACTCAATAATCGACATCTAAGACCTTGAATAGTACCACTCATCCTTATTGTCAGCCGGACCAAGTCCACTTGCAAGATTTGACTTGACAATCCTTATGAGCTCTCCAAGGGGACATCATCAGCCCTACTGGGACACGGATTCCTTCTATAATTAATGGCACACCGTATAAATAGTAACATCACCCAACTTACCGAGAATATTTGATCTGACGGAAAGATCTCACCCTTTGGTAAATCAAAGCAATAATTACTAAGTATAAGTGCTCATTTATTACATCGGGATTAAGAGTGCATAATTATAATAACAGAGGTCTTGTTCAATTTGCGAGTCAGTGTAAATCGAACAACCTCAATGGTCCTACTCAATACACACAAAGTGCACTAGTGTAATTCTGAGTCAAGGGTTGATGCTTCTGACAACTCATGCAGGTGCGTACGAGCCGCTGAGCATCTGCCTGCATGGTAGGCCAAAAGTAGCCAGCAAGCAGTACTTTACGGATCAGAGTCATTTATCCTCCGTGATTGCCGCAACATCCATAGTGTATCTCTTGCATGACGTAATCGGCTTCCCTCTGGGGGATGCACTTGAGCAGGGGGCGAGAAAAAGCTCTTTTGAACAACGCATCCCCTATCATGGTGAATCGAGTGGCCCTCCTTTTGAGGGTTCGAGCTTGCTCGGGGTCTTCTGGCAAAGTGTCTTGGGTCAGGAAGGAAATGATGGGTGTTCACCAGTTTTCAGGTTGGGAAGGTGGTAAAGTCTGATCTATCTGAGCGATCAACTGTTCTTGCACCATGGAGTCAGGATTTTCCCAAGTGGTTAATGTGCTAGCCAGCTTAGCCAGTTCGTCGGCCTTGTGGTTATCGGCCCGAGGTATTTTTTGCAAAGTGACTTCTTGGAACTGGGTCTTCAAACCCTCCACAGCCTCGGCATAGTGTTTCAGACGCTCATTTCGTATTTCGAAGGTGCCTCTTACTTGCTGCTCCACTAATTGTGAGTCCGAATAGATTATCACTTTAGTAGCGCCCACATGCCGAGCTGCTTGTAGACCCGTGAGGAGAGCCTCGTACTCAGCTTCATTGTTGGTGGCTCGGAATTGCAGTTTTACCGCTAACTGGAGAGTGTCTCCCTGAGGGGAACATAACAGGATGCCTACCCCACAGCCGTGTTTGGTGGTCGATCCATCTACATAGACTTTCTATACCTCCATTGATTCCCCTCCTACAACTTCTGTTAAGAAGTCAGCCAGGGCTTGAGCTTTAATAGCGGTTCGCGGTAGATACTGTATGTCATATTCACTGAGCTAGTGGTCCATTTAATAAGACGTCTGGAGGCGTCGAGATTAAGCAAAACCCTGCCTAGGCTGCTATTGGTGAGAACTATGATGGGGTATGCTAGAAAGTAGGGACGTAGCTTCCGAGCCATCAGTGTGAGGGCCAGCGCCAGCTTTTCTAAGGAGGTGTATCGAGTTTCTGCGTCTTTCAATAAGTGGCTGGCGAAGTAAATCGAGCGCTGCACTTGAGCCTCTTGTTTAACTAGGACGGAGCCTAAAGCCTCCTCCGAGGCTGACAGGTATACCCACAAGGGTTCGTGGGCCTCGGGTTTAGCCAACACATGGAGGTCGGCTAAGTATTGTTTCAGTTCGGTGAATGCCTGTTCGCATTTCTCATCCCACGAGAAGCAAGCTGCCTTTCGGAGGATCTTGAAGAAGGGGAGGCTTTTTCCCGCGGAGTGAGAAATAAAGCGGGAGAGGGCCGTGATGCGTCCCACCAGTCGCTGTATATCTTTCACATTCCGGGGAGAGACTATGT
>NW_027428734.1:0-3525 GCF_044706935.1 Curcuma longa
ATTGAAATCAGAAAACTAAATCACTAAAGACTATCAAACAAACAACACAATTAATGATTATAACTAAACAAATTGAATTCAAGAACAGTTCTAAGTGTTAAATGTTCAGAAACAGAATTGACAGAAACCATGAAAACAGAAAAAACATGAAGCAGAAATCGGATTCTCCCTTCCAATTCAATCTCCTCCTTGCCGTCACACAAGGCCTGATCAAGGATCAGAAATCCCAATTAGATTCTCACGAACCAAGCTTGGCTTGCTCCGAATCAACTCCGAAGAACCAGCTCAGAAACCCTCCTCCTTGCCGCGCCGAACAGAGCTAAGAACAGAGCCTTTCATGTTCTGAAAATCCAGCTGAAAATCTTTGAAATTACTTGCAATGTGATGCTCCGAAATCATCAAGACCACTTAGAGAACCCCTCCTCCTGATCTTGATAGCTCCGATGGGTTAGATTTGAAGAATTCAGTTGGAAATGGTGGCGGCACATTATCCTCCGGCGAGACCCTCAACCGAATGAAACTTCCATCAATTGCTGCCAAACAAGCGTCGTGGTTGCCCTCTGGAATCAGGAAATCAACTTAGAAGGAAGAAATCCAAGCTCCCTAAAAAAACCGCATCAAAAAACGAAGAAAAACGAAGGAAAACGAAGAAGAAAAGAGACGGCGGGCTGTGTGCTACAGTGTGCTACAGCAACCGCGATTTTTAGGTTACGGTAGCTTTCTCATTAAAGCTTGGGTAGTGGGTTCGGTTAGCCTGACTTGAGTCCAAGTTAGCCCGTTTCAATCAAATTCACTCAATTTAGCTCCAAATTAGCTCCAGTTCGCATGGGTTCCATCCTAATCGAGCTTGAGTCTTGATTCATGAAGTTGGATCGATCAATTGGGTCAATCTTGGCTTGATTCGATCATGGTTGAGCTCGATATGGGTTCAATTTGAGCCCTACAACCAATTAAACTCAATTAATACAAAATTCGTCATTAAATCATGAAAATTATAATTATAGTGCAATTGAGCCAGTGGCTTTTGATACTGTGGTTGCTGCTGTTGTGGCTGTTGAGATGAAGACTGAAACTTGGTAGGGCAGTCTTTAGCCTTATGGCCTTCTTTACCGCAGGTAAAGCATTTGTTAGTCCCCAATCGGCATTCTCCGGGATGAGACTTCCCACATTTAGCACAAGGGTTAAACTTGGGCTTCTTGTTGGTGTTGGTTACACCGCCTTTACCCTTATTCCATTTCCTTTTGTCTTTGCGGTTGGGGCGGTTATAACTTCCACCCGAATGGGTTTTGTTCTCAGTCTTCACCTCAGTGGTAGTCTTCTTCTGTTGCTTGATACCGCTCATGTAATGCTCTGTAGCTAGAGCACCACTGATCAGCTCTTCAGTAGTTTGCGGCTTAGTGACTCCTCCAGCCACATTCATGGCTATTTCCGGCCGCAACATTTTCAGCATGAGTCGGACTTTCTCTTTCTCGGTGCGAACCAACTCAGGGCATAGGCGTGCCAGTCGGTTGAACCTCTTGACAGCTTCGCCTACAGACAGATCACCTTGACGAAACTCCGTGAATTCGTCATAGTGTTTGTTGGTTACTCTTAAGTGAAAGAACTCCTCAAAGAACTCCGTCTCAAAGTCCGACCACTGCATCTCATTAACCACCCTTTTTGCCTTAACTTGATCCCACCACATACGAGCATCCCCTGTGAAGCAGAACGATGCACATTTGACCTTCTCGTGTTCAGGCCAATCTAGCATCTCCACTATGCTTTCTACCGTCTTGAACCAGGCTTGTGCGTCCCATGGTTCACCGGCACCTGAAAATGTCTCGGGCTTCAGTCGCTGCCACTGTATCAGATACGCTTCGGGTCTCATCACAGTAGCAGGTCCAGTTGAGGGTCCCGGCATAGTTGAGGTTGCCACCGGTACGGTTGGTATCACTGGTGGTGGTATCACTGGTGGAGAAGCAGCATTTCCTTGTTGTTGATTCATCAGATTATTAATAGTCTGCTGCTGCTCCGCTATAGTATGTTGCTGCTCAGCAAACTGACGTTGCAGATCCGCCACCAGTTGGATCAAATCGGACTGGTCCGCAGTCCCATTGAGACGGTTGCTCCTTCTAGCCATGTTCCTAATAACAAGCAGGTTAGTATGAGAGTTCATTCTCCTTAGTATGTATGCATCATTATATGCATTACTTCCCTAAGGTAAGAACATGCTTCCATCATGCATAATGTTAATCTAGCTAACATTCACAATCCTTATGAGCTCTCCAAGGGGACATCATCAGTCCTACTGAGACACGGATTCCTTCTATAATTAATGGCACACCGTATAGATAGTAACATCACCCAACTTACTGAGAATATTTGATCTGACGGAAAGATCTCACCCTTTGGTAAATCAAGGCAATAATTACTAAGTATAAGTGCTCATTTATTACATCGGGATTAAGAGTGCATAATTATAATAACAGAGGTCTTGTTCAATTTGCGAGTCAGTGTAAATTGAACAACCTCAATGGTCATACTCAATACACACAAAGTGCACTAGTATAATTCTACAGTCAAGACAGACAGTTACCGAATTACACTACAACCGTTCCCGATGGTTTGTCCAAAGTCATCTTGGTTGTGAGCCTTAGTTTATAATTTACAAGGGACCGATAATCATGGTCTTCTGTGTCTTATAGACACCAAGTTATCTACAATGTAAATTAAGAGGACTTTATTGCAAAAAATACTATTGCAATCATTTGACCAAAACATGATATTCTATCTCATAAATATTTATATACAAAAAAGCTAGTCTTTTCAGTATACTTTCTAACACCTTAGCATGTGCAATCGCTCTATTGTTGTTATAATAGATCTCTACAGGCTCTGTAATACTAAGAACCACCCCAAGCTCAGTGATGAACTTGCGGATCCAAACAGCCTCCTTTGCTGCCTCAGATGCAGCAATGTACTCGGCCTCTGTTATAGAATCAGCTACTGTGCCCTGCTTCGAACTCTTCCAGCTCACAGCACCATCATTTAAGCAAAACACGAACTCCGACTGCGATCTATAGTCATCCTGGTCGGTTTGAAAGCTAGCATCACTATAACCCTTTACAGTCAGCTCTTCCTCACTGCCATATATCAAAAAATATTCCTTAGTCCTTCTCAAGTACTTCAGAATATTCTTGACTGCTATCCAGTGACGCTCACCTGGATCTGACTGGTATTTGCTCGTCATGCTCAAAGCATACGAGACATCAGGATGAGTACATAACATGGCGTACATGATAGATCCTATGGCAGAAGCATAAGGGATCTGATCCATGTGGTCTCTCTTCTCTCTAGAAGAGGGACTTTGAGTGTTCGAAAGACTCATACCATGTGGCATCGGTAGAAATCCTTTCTTGAAATTCTGCATGGCAAACCGAAGTAATACCGTGTCGATGTATGTACTCTGACTTAGGCCAAGCAATCTCTTAGATCTATCTCTATTGTAACGCCCGCCCTTATCAGAGCCTTGACGGACGCTACAGT
>NW_027428735.1:0-1751 GCF_044706935.1 Curcuma longa
TGTGAATGATTGTTAGATGTTGTTGTATAGCTTGTATCAAGTGTTGATAGATGTTTCATATTGTTCCATTGTTCTTAGTTGTGTATGATTAAGGGAGTGTATGTGATTATGTTGGTGATTTGTAGGATTGAGTATGTATGTGATAATTGTTGTATAATGTATTAAATGAATTTATATTGTATGTTTTTATATGTTGTTTAATTTGGAATTCATGTTGTATGTTAATGTAAATAGGGATGTATCATAGGTTGTATGATTTAATTATGATTAATATTCTTTTGGGTAAATAAATGGATTGTGTAAATAGTAGCAATAAATAATGATTAGTAAAAAGTAGAACCCCGCACTAAATGTTGTCTAAAATAACTTCCGGTCATTGAGTCCAAGAGAGACGACCCGGACCTCTCTACACTACTTGAGGCGATAGTAAGGGGTTTGGTAATAAATAAATAATTAATTTTGATGAGTATTAGTGACAACAAATAAGGAATGAATTATATAAATAAAATGAATGGCCTACTAAAACACCCGCATCAATAATCGCTATCCCACCCAACGTCAGTTGGGATCAGAGCGCATCATATCCAATGAAAGGTCATCGTGGTCGTGATCATGATGGTTGCGGTCGCAATAATCAAATTTCGATGGAGGAAGCTCGATCCTGTGATTGTACCGTCCAAGATATGACGATTGAGGATTTTGAAGGCAAGTCACAAAACTAACCCAGTGTTTAACGACACGAGATTTTGAAGATCGAAGGAGTTATGCCCGTGATTCTGTATCCACCTTCAACAACCCTTACCATCACCCCGATAAGGTCTCGGAGCGTCAAAATCGGAGGAACGGTATGTAGACTTCAATTTTCAAATTGATCTACCAGAGTTTTCAGAAACCTTATAAGCAGAAGGATTTGTTGATTGACTTAATGAAATAGAAAGCATTTTTTATTACAAGGAGGTGCCCAATCGGATGAAAGTAAAGTTGGTTGCCATCCGACTCAAGGGCTAAGCATCTGCTTAGTGGAGACAACTACGGCACTCATGAGAGAAACAAGGTAAGACTAAGATCACCGATTGGGAGAAGATGAAGAAGAATATGAAGAGTTACTTTCTTCCTTTCGACTATACTCAGACTATGTTTCAATGATATTAAACATTGAGGCAGGATGCAAGATCAGTCAATGATCACACAAAAGAGCTAGTTTTACTAGTTGATTGAGGGATTTGGGATTGAACCACCCCACCACCTACTACTTCAAGAGAATGTTGGCTTCGCAATCCCTTTACATCCCCCTTCCTCCTACGACAATGAGGATAACCATGAAGATGCGAACCTCGACAACATCGAGAACAATCAGTCCTACTCTTGATCACCCGATCAAGGAGGCGACGAAAGACGATGACAAGATTGAAATATTTGATGATCCAGTTTATGATGATGCTGACGAAGAGGAGATAGACCTAGACGAAGCGTTGATCGAAGACCAGAAGCCTAGCTTGTCCAACAACAATTAGCATCCTAGTTCATCTATTGATGAAGCCCCAATCTCCATCATCTCACCTTGCATTGATTCGGTGTCCCAATTTATTCATCATGATGAAGATGAGACTAAGTCAATTGGTGAGCTAATATATGACAAGGATGAAGTTGTCGATGAAATAGTTAGTGATCCAATTCTTTGTCTCAGTGTCGATGTTGGCGAGTTGCTCAATCAAGCCCTTGTTAATGCTTTCAGATGTACTGTAACGCCC
>NW_027428736.1:0-2882 GCF_044706935.1 Curcuma longa
ACATGCACTGACGCTTCCATTGCACAGGAGACTTCTTCTTCAAAGAAAGCACCAAGCTTTGTCCAAAACTTTGTTGACCATTCAAATGAGTTAGCTTCAACAGACATGATGCAGTAGCAATTAGATTTATCCAAGGACATAAAAAATACAAATACTTCGATTATATTAGAAGGACATGAGCAAATACAAACAGAGGTTTCAACTAATGGAATCAAAGAAATAGCAGATGATTGTGATTTGAATGAAGGCATTCTTGTGGACGAAGGAAAACAAGGAAAGCCAACTAGCTCTTCAATAATATCCCCCTCTTCAGTATATATGCCTTGCCAATCTTTTTTCTCAAACTTCATGTCAACTAATGTGCTAACTTCAATTACTGTAGCTGCTCCAGTTTCTTTTTTGATATCCTGTGGAAGGATCTTAGAAGGCGAAGCTCTGAGCCTCGATCGTTGTATTACTTAGGATGTGGGCAGCGGCTTGTCAGATCCGCTAGGTTTGGCTCTAGTAATCATGGAGAAGGTGACGGTGACGGTGACAATGACGGTGGTCATTGCAGTGATCAAGCAGCAGGCCGCTTCGTCTATTTGGAAGTTGCAACAAGTAGCAGACGCGATGACAGTGGAGATAACGGTGGATCTGTCGAATTGATGTCAGAGGAACTTCCTCCTAGAGGACCACCTAATACTATTTTAAACTCGAGGACGAGTTTTTTCAACATGGAGAGATAGAAGCAGAAGGATTTGAAGATTTTTATTATTAATTTTGATAATTTTTATTTTTAGTAATTTTTAAAGTTTTTAGTATTTAGAGTAGTTTTGAAAAGTTCTATTTTTTTATTTTAGAATTTTTAAATCCATTTAAGATTTTAATTTGTTAAGCATTTTTCTTAGAATTTTATATTTGAAGTTTGTTTAGGATTTAGAGTCTGCTAAGAAAATTTTCTTTTTTATTAGGAATCTTTCTTTTCAAGTTTGTTAAGAAATTTTTCTTTTTATTAGAATTTTTTTTCGAGTTTGTTAAGAAATTTTTTATTTTATTAGGAATATTTCTTAGAGTTTGGGGTCTATATAAATATCTTATGAGTTTATGTGTAGGAAGAAGAAGTTTTGATTTAATAATATTTTTGGCAATGTCGTTATTTTCTTATCTCTTGTTATTCTTTTGAATTAACAGGTTTTCAAAGATTATTTTCGGCATTCGTAGTCGAACCTACGAATTCAATACTACCCCGCAGGATAATCGCTATCCCATGCGGTGTCATATTGATTGGTCCTTTGTTGCTGGTAGTGCCGTCCGAGTCTTACGAATAGGGTACTGTTTTTTGTAGTGCCTTCTCTCGCTACACTTAAAACATGTAATATGTCATTTAAAATGAACTTTAAAATTAATAACTTTCTCCCCCTCCATCTTTGTCGTCTTGCTCTAGTGGCGATGAGTACATCCAATCAAGAGCAAGCCTACTCTAATACCAATTGTAGGATCGATGGAGCACACTAGAGGGGGTGAATAGCGCGTTCGTCGTTTTTGTTCATTCATTCTATTAAATAGACTAGTAGCGAAATTAGTAAACAATGCAAGGGGACTTATGAATTTACTTAGTTTCTAACCCCCCAAGGTTAGTACATCTAAGGCCTATGTACGGGAGGTGCTTGTCAGTAGTGGTTTCTTTTTCGAACCTTGTTCAGAGGCGGAGAAACTTATCTTACAACCTAAAATAGTAATAGAAAGAATAACATGTAAGACAATAAGACTTCAATAAATTAACAAATCTCGAGTAGGCCGATCCGAAAGTCCTGACATAGCGCACCCTTTTTGAAACTTCCCTGGTCACACGAGCCTGGCTCCATTCGCATTCAGAAATACCGTAAAATGAAGAGTATGGCGTAGAGAGATGATCACCTTGTGTTGCACGTTCAACCTCTTTATATAGAGATCCGATCTGATCTTTTTGGACTCTATCCAGGCTGATTCTTCTTGATCTGGGCGCCTGGACCTTCAAAGGGCGCTTGGATCATCCGAGCGCCCGGATCTAGTCAACTTGAGTTTGACCTGAGTTGACTCCGGACTTGGTTTGGCTACTTCTGTGTATTCCTCTTATGCTTCTTTCGTCTTGCTTCCAGCTCCTGATTCCTACAAGATAAACATACAAACACACAAGCATCCTAAGCCTACTTGTAGTCCGTCTGATCTATTAGGTTTACCTAAGCCTTACCTTGTAGGTATAACCTACTAGCTTACCCGTGCCTAACTTCCCGTTAGGACTAGTTACTTCCATAGATAGACTTCCCGCCTGTCAAACATCTAGTTTAGACTTTTCCTTGCCTAATCTCCAGTTAGGACTAGTCACTTCTATAGGTAGACTTCTCACCTGTCAAATATACAGTTTGGACTTTCCCTTGCCTAACCTCCAGTTAGGACTTTTCTTGCCTAATCCTCCAAATCAAGACTTCTCCTAACCTCCAACTTGTTGGAGCAGGGAGCACCAACAGATCGAACCTGAGTTTTGATAATGGAACTAGGTTCATGTTAAGTGTGTTATTGAACTAAACGAGTGATCTAAGTGTGCAGGAAGCACAGGGTTAAGTCCTAGTGGAAGCTAGGCATGAAGTCTTGGCAGAGTCAAGAGCACCAAGTGAAGTCTGGGATGGTCAGGAGGACCAGGCTGCAGCAGAAGTCTGGGTTAGTCAGGAGGATCAAGCCGCAGAAGAAGACTGGACTGATCAGGAAGGATCGAGTCGCAGCAGAAGACTGGGCTGGTCGGGAAGGACCGAGCCGCAACACAAACCCTGGGGGTCGAGGACAGAGCCGAGCAAAAGTCCAACGAGTCAGGAGGACTCAGTTGACATCAGGTAAATTCTCCTAAGTGGAGTGCGTGAGGACGC
>NW_027428737.1:0-1117 GCF_044706935.1 Curcuma longa
TCCTTATAAAAAGTTCGTCCTCGAACTTTAGAATAACTTCGATACATTTGTTTCTTATAACCCTCATATTCCTTAGGTGGCTTTTTTTTGAACTATTGACTTTGTCACAGGACCTTCACTAAGGGCATCTCTTTGTTCCTTAACCTTTTTGACTTCTCGATCTAGTATCTAAATAGATCGACTTTCATAACTTAGGTCCCCTTGAACTTGCAATCTAAAGCTTATGGTGGCATATCTATCTCCTTTGTTCCTTAACATAACATGAAGAGTGCTCTTAGTCCCAACTTATAGGGAAGCATCTCTTAGGCATTTCATCATTCATAGGCCATGCATAACATAGTTATGTCCTAGTGGCCATGAAACATAAGCATGCACACCATAATACGATAAGCATAACCTAATCATGCACTCATAGGGTTAACCTAGACATGAGGTAGTGACATAAAGGAATCATACTAACATAAGTCCAACTATCATCATGTCAATATCATGGCATGAAAGATCATTAGTAAGCATGGTTGAGGATTTATCTTTCCATCTATCCTCAAAGCATTCCCTAGGTTTTAAGTAGCCTTAAGCATGGAAGGATTAAATCGACATCACATATTACATAGCTTAACATGGAAGGCCTTTAGCAAGCATAGATAGGCTTGGGATCTTCCCCTAACCATAGTTCTTCTAAAAGCATGGTCCTAGGTTTGGTACAACCTCAAGCATGAATAGCATCATAGTAACTTCACATAACATATCCCAATAAAGTTCTTTATCTATGATCCTGCTGGGTGTACTATCTTATCCATTCCGTTACTTCTTCTAGCCATGTTTTCCTTACCAATTAACCAGTAGGCTAGCATAAGATCATTGTCATTCCCATTACTGTACATGCATTTAAACATTCCTCATCATAAGGTAACCCCTATATACCTTATCTTTCCTACGTTAAGAACATGGTTCCATCATGCATAGTTTCATTCTACATAACATTCTTTGTCATTTAAAACATTAATTAAGGTAAGCATAAGATAAGAGTTCTTACTTGGAAGCGGCAGGATGAAGGCTTGATGTGTGTGTAGTGAGATAGCAAACTGCTCTGATACCATTCTGTAACGCCCGCCCT
>NW_027428738.1:0-19059 GCF_044706935.1 Curcuma longa
GGATCTAATCGGGGAAGCGAGAGGCAACCAGCTGATGGCGCGGCGATGCTATGTGGACGCCGTTCGGAACGAAGTTCGGAAATTCCCCGGACCCAAGGAGTTGAAGTTCACACAGTGCAAGAAAGACCAAATCTCCGTACTACTACAGAGAAGGAGCTTCTGCAAGTTTGCCCTGACCGACCGGAAACAATAGTGCAGGTGGCTGCCGAATTATCTGCTGAATTGAGGCTGGAGGTGGCCGAATGCCTTCGACGGAATCAGGACGTCTTCGCCTGGACACCGGAAGATCTCACAGGGATTTCCCTTTCTGTCGCCATCCACCATCTCAACATCCTTCCGGGTGCCCGCCCTGTCAAGCAGAAGCGCCGGCATTTTGGCTCGGAGCAAAACAAGGTTATCCGGGAAGAAGTACAGAAGTTGCTGGCAGCTGGATACATCAAGGAAGTGCAGTTCCCCACTTGGCTGTCCAACGTGGTGCTGGTGCCGAAGCCGGGGAACAAATGGCGGGTGTGTGTAGATTTCAGAGATTTAAACAAGGCGTGCCCGAAGGACTGCTACCCCCTGCCCCGGATAGATCAACTAGTAGACTCTACTGCCGGTTGCGAGTATATTTGTATGTTAGATGCTTACCAGGGATATCATCAAATCCCTCTATCTGTAGATGACCAAAATAAGGTCAGTTTTATAACGGCAGACGGAACTTTTTGCTACACTGTTATGCCGTTTGGACTAAAGAATGCCGGAGCCACCTATCAGCGGCTAATGGATAAGATATTCCGACATCAACAAGGACGTAATATTGAAGTCTATGTCGATGACATACTGATCAAGTCCGAGAAAGGAAGCTCCCTCATCGCGGATATAGAAGAAACGTGCAATACTCTGCGCCAATATGGTTTGAAGCTGAATCCATCCAAGTGCTTATTCGGAGTCAAGGTGGGCAAATTCCTTGGGTATATAGTGACTGAAGAGGGAATAGAAGCCAATCCGGACAAAGTACAAGCACTCGCCCAAATGTCTCCACCCCGCAACCTCAAAGAAGCACAGAAATTGATGGGCCGAATCACTGCACTCTCCCGGTTTATTTCCCGATCGGCGGAACGCAGTCTCCCCTTCTTCAAGGTGTTGAAGAAGGCGCAGAGATTCCAGTGGACCGAAGATTGTGACAAGGCATTCTCGGAACTCAAGGAATACCTCTCCCAGCTCCCCCGGCTTGCCAAACCTTCTCCAGGTGAACCTTTGTGGATGTATCTTTCGGCCTCCCGCTTAGCTGCCAGCTCGGTCCTCGTAAAACAAGAAGGTCAGTCTCAGCACCCCATTTATTTTTCTAGTCACCTTTTCAAAGACGCCGAGACTAGATATTCCAACATCGAAAAGTTAGCATGGATGCTGGTTCTGACCGTTCGGAAGCTGCGGCCATATTTTTTGTCTCATCCGGTTACAGTCCTGACCAATAGTAACTTGGGCCGACTCCTCACCCAGCCCGGAATCTCCGGGCGGCTAGCTAAATGGACCGTAGAATTGGGGGAGTATGACATCCAGTATCAGCCCCGTACTGCCATTAAGGCTCAGGCCTTAGCCGACTTCCTCACCGAAATACCTGACGGGGAGCCAGATCAAGTATGGAAGGTATTTGTGGACGGCTCTTCCAACAAGCAAGGAAGTGGAGTGGGGGTTATATTAATTTCTCCTCAAGAAGAAGAAATCCGGCTCTCCATCAGATTGAGTTTTCGAGCCTCCAACAACGAAGCAGAGTACGAAGCAGTTCTTGCTGGTCTTCAAGCAGCTAGGTGGATGGGCGCCACTCGGGTCCACCTTCACTCTGACTCGCAACTTGTGGCACAACAGGTGGAGGGAAACTATGAAATTCATAATGATCGGCTTCGCCGTTATGCCGAAGCCTTTAAAAAAATGAGGACAGAGTTTGCAGGAGTGACTATCCAGAAGATTCCCCGAACTGAAAACAGCAAGGCTGACGAGTTGGCCCGGTTAGCAAGCTCTCTATCAGAATGGTATTCAGAGGGACCAGGCCCACAAGTTTCCTTTGTAGCTCAAGTCGAACCGGATGACCAGATCCCGGCTTTAGTCGAGCCGGAAGACTGGAGAAGCCCTTTCTTGGACTTCCTTCGAACCGGCACCACTCCCTCGGATGCCAGCCTGGCCAAGGCCCTCCGAAGGCGCGCTTCCCGCTTCACTATTGTCGAAGAACAACTGTACCGGCGCTCCTTCTCCCGCCCTCTCCTCAAATGCCTGGGGCCGGCGGATGCTGATTATGTTTTAAGGGAGGCACATCAAGGATGCTGTGGCAATCATGCCGGAGGAAGATCACTGGCCCGGAAGGTATTATTAGCCGGATATTTCTGGCCGACTCTTCAAGCGGACGCATCCAAGTTGGTGTCCACTTGCCTACACTGCCAGAAGTATCAGAACTTCTCACGGAGGCCAACAGAAAAATTAAAGGCCTCCACTACCGCATGCCCCTTCGACCAATGGGGCATGGACATCGTGGGACCCTTCCCAACAGGGCCACAACAGAAGAAGTACCTGCTGGTAGCTGTAGACTATTTCTCCAAGTGGGTGGAAGCTGAAGCTCTTGCCCGCATCACTGAGGAAGCTGTCATTAAGTTCTTATGGCAGAACATCATTTGCCGGTACGGCATCCCCCACCGACTCGTCTCAGACAACGGCCGGCAATTCCAAGGGAGGAAAATCCAAGCTTGGTGTCAAGGACTTGGCATTCAACAGGCATTCACCTCCGTCGCCTACCCGCAAGCTAATGGCCAAGCCGAGGTAACTAATCGGGAAATACTACATGGTCTGAAGACCAAGCTTGATCATGAAAGAGGCAGCTGGGTGGAGGAGCTACCAAGTGTGTTATGGGCCCATCGAACCACACCGAAGGAAAGTACCGGTATGACACCGTTCCACTTGGTGTACGGGGGAGAGGCTGTAGTACCGATGGAAGTCGGGATCTTGTCCGATCGAAGAAGGCTCTATGATGAGGACAATGGGAAACGACGGAGGCTGGAGCTAGACTTCCTTACTGAAGACAGAGACCGAGCCGCCTCACGACTCGCCGCCTACCGGCAGAAGATGAGTAATACTTACAACAAACGAGTAATTCCCAGGTCGTTCCAAGTAGGCGACCTGGTATGGAAGAAGGTGAAACCCGCCGGTGACGTAGGCAAAATGGAGCCGCCCTGGGAAGGTCCGTACAAAGTGTTCAAGAGAACAAGTTCAGGCGCCTACTACCTCGCCGATCCAAATGGCAAGGAGTTGATCAGACCATGGAATGCCACACACCTCCGGCCCTATCAAACATAGCATCCCCTCAGCGCCAACTGTAAATTGTACGCCTTCTTGACTCTTCTGTACCTAATAATATTCATGTCTCCTCAGATTTTCCCCGTCCACAAGCCTGCCAGCCATGCGTCACACTCTCCTACTCGGTCGAAGTCATGGGCCAACATAACTAAATTCAGGTCTCGGACCTGCGCCATCAGCAATTGCCCTTTTCAGGGTTCAACCTCCCTTCGGCTGGACATAGCCAAGGTTGAGCTCAATTCAGGTCTCGGACCTGCGCCATCAGCAATTGCCCTTTTCAGGGTTCAACCTCCCTTCGGTGGACATAGCCAAGGTTGAGCTCAATTCAGGTCTCGGACCTGCGCCATCAGCAATTGCCCTTTTCAGGGTTCAACCTCCCTTCGGCTAGGACATAGCCAAGGTTGAGCTCAATTCAGGTCTCGGACCTGCGCCATCAGCAATTGCCCTTTTCAGGGTTCAACCTCCCTTCGGCTCGGACATAGCCAAGGTTGAGCTCAATTCAGGTCTCGGACCTGCTCCATCAGCAATTGCCCCTTTTCAGGGCCCAATCTCTCCCGCGCTCTCCCAGCCATGATCAAGGCAAAGTAGGTCTTGCACCCATGACCTCTCCATCGGCTTAATTAGGTCTCGGACCTACTCCACCGACTCTACACTAGGTCTTGGACCTACTCCAAACAGCAAAACATAGAGGAACGTCCGCCAGCGTCAACACTGAGATAAACACGAGGTAGTCAACGGCACAAGTAAGCATCCGATTCGTCCGCGAGCTCGGACAGCTCCCATCTACGCGCCCTCCACCGACAGGAACACTGTATGCATACGTATCGTCCGCAAACACGGACACCGCGATTCGTCCACTTGTATGGACACGACGTCTCGCCCACCAGACCTGACGCCCCCCACCTACGAATCATCCGCGTATCCGGATAAGTTTCATCTAGTAATCATCCGCCAGCTCGGACCCTTTATCCCTAATATCATTCGCAAGCCCGAATTACCCTGCCGGAGGTCACCCTCACCCCCACATCACTAAATTCAGCGACCCTCAAGCAACTTCGTAGAAAGACACGGAGTTGTCTATCAACTTACGTCACTTGGTTGAACACACCTAAGATAAACGGCAAATCAAGGAAAACCTACAAAGTCTTTCATTGCTGCCAAAACGATACAAAAAGCTGGAACCCATTACATTCATTTCTTCCTTTTTCCTTTTCCTTTACCGGCCGGGGGCCCCTTAATAACCGCTGAGGCCGTCCGAGCAGCAGCCGGCAATGCCTTCCAGACTTCTTGAGGATCCAATTTGTCTAGCACTTCATCCGGAAGGTCCACCCCTGCTGCTTGTAGTTGCCGCAACGCTCCCTCGAAGCCGGACTGAAGCATGCCGGCTGTCCGCTCCAAGAACTGATCGGTGAACTCCTTAGACTTTAGCCAGGCTTCCTTGGCCGCCTCAAGCCGGTCTTCCTCACTCAGCTTGTAAGCAGCCAACTCACCCCGGGCATCGGCCGACACCCCTTCCACTACCCTGGCTGCATCCGTCAGTTCAACAATTCGCTGCTTCAGGCCTTCGGCTTCGGCCTCCAGCTTTTTAATTTGCTCTTGACGTCTTTTGGACTCATCCGAGACAAAGTCCAAGTCAGCATCCCGGTTGTCGAGCTGCTCCTCCAAGTAGTAAAGCTCATCTTCTCGATCTTTGAGTTGTGCCAATACCTTGGAGAGCTGCTCCCCCTTCCGCTGAAGATCCTCCTCAAGATCTTGCGCTCGATCCAAGGCTTCCCGCAATTCGGCTTCTAGATTCTCTGCTCTGTCTTCAGCCGTCTGCTGCCGGGCTAAAGCAAGGCTGGCTTCATGTTGCTGTCTCGCGGCTTCGCTTTGAGCCTCTTGAAGCTCAAGGACCCTTGCTGCTTCCCGAGCCTGTCGCTCACGCGTTTGAAACGTCTCCCGGCTTTGTAGCTCTGCTACCTGCTTCTCCAAAGCCTTAATAGTCTCTGCTGTTTCCCGAGCCTGCAGCTCACTCATCTGTAACCCCTCTCGACCCCGCAGCTCCGCCACTTGCTCCTCCAAGGCTCGAAATTGAAGGCACACCTGGGGCAGTCGGTTGTGCGCTTCCAGAAGTTCACCTAAGGCCTGCGTTCCCAATCGCTGTTAGTTGATACCATCGAACGCGATTAACAAAGATAAAAGCGGGAGTTACCCGGATGGTCGCGTAGATGCCACGACTGGTCACGTCCGATAGTAGCAAAGGGGCATAGTGGGTATGGTCTCGGATAGACCTTACCACTTCCATCATCTTGTTGACCTCTGAAGATGTGAAAGGCGCGTCTGCCGGGGCTCCGGGCAAATAAGCCCGCTGAGAAGGAAATACCCCTTCTGGGAATATCCCCGCGGCACCCTGAGGAAAACGAGAGGGGGAAGCGGGAAGGACCTTGCCTCAAAGGATGGACACCCCCCGGGAGCAACCATCCTGCTTGCTATACCCTGCCCTTCTGCTGGAACCTCAGGAGTAGGCTGAGAAGTCAGCCCTGCCGTAAGAGGATGCTCCACCACCTCTGCCGCCTCCTCTGGCGCCTTCCTTGGCCCAACTGAAAGCGTTCTTGCAGCCTCCACCATCGGCGTGACAGAGGGCACTGCTGGCGCTTTCACCAACAAATCTGCCGGCACCTCCGCTGACGGGGAAGGGAGTCCTTCGGACATTGATTGCGGCAACTGGCTTGGCGGCACGTTAACTTCCCTCACCTCGACCTCCCTGGCGTCCGAAGCTGAAGTGGTGGGAAGTGCCCGGGTCAAGGATTGAGAGAGGGGAAGAAGATCGTCCCCCGCGTCGACCTCCGGCTCCGCGTATGAAGCTGCCGGCAATGTAGCTGCCAACTCCGCAGACAGTCCTGCTGGTGGCGGAGGAAGATCATCGGACGACTGCTCCGGCACTGCAGTTGTCGGAGCCGTCGCCTCTATTATGTCCACCACCTCCTCCAGAATGGGATCAAGGATAGGCACGATAGCCGGAGCCGGTGGAAGGATCATGGGTTCGCCTCCTACATCAATGACCGGCTCCACCTCTAAACCAAGAGGTGACGAGAGCGCCGATTCCTCTTCACGACCGGCGGATAGTTGCCCTGTTGGCGCACCCGGCTCCGCTCCTGCTGGGTCGTCTTCTCCTCCAGTTGGGCGCTCCGCCTGACGACTTGATCCGGTTCCCGGAGTGGACGGTGGGGCCCTGGCAGGACTTGATTTTTTCTTCTTCGGTTTGATTTTAGCCGCCGGTTCCGGCCTAGCCTTTTGTTTCAACTTCCGTGGATCGAAAGTAATAGGGCGCGGTCGGGATGCTTGCTCAGGGTCTGGCTCATTGATCGTCAGCGCTTTGGCGGCCGGAAACCCTTTTCCCGATGGTTCTTGGGTGCGGGACTTCGAGGCCTGAAGAGCCTTCCCACCTGATTTGTCAGATCGAGGTTTTTTGGACCGAAGCTCCCTCTCCTTAGCCTCTTCTGGTAGGGGTCTCTTCTCCATGGCCAGCTGAGACCTCGTCTCGGACCCGGCTGCGGCCGCTTGACTGCCAGCCGAGGCGGCTGGTGCCGGACTCCCTTCAGAAGGAGTGGGTGCTGTTAATTTCTTGAAAGAAGCCCGGTCCCATTTGATGAACTTGTTCAGTGAAGCCGCCATCAAAAGATCCTCTGCAAACCGACAGAGAAATATATAAAATTAGAAATCAGTGAACTAAGGAAAGAAACATCTACTTACCGAGTGGCTGGGACAGCTCCGCAGCAACGGGGCTTAGACCTGCTCGAAATAGCAAACCCTCTTCACTAAGCAGCCGGTCCGTATGGAACGACAAACCATCTATCACCTGGAAGGCGGATTGGTAGGCTGCATGCGACTTATAGTTGGCTAGCTGAGGAGGGGACGGCATCTCATCCTGCCAGTCGGCAACACGAATAGGGCTCGGGGGACGAACGAAGAAGAACTTTGTCTTCCAAAACTTAACAGATGACGGGAACTCGGCTAAGAATTTGTTGCGGGGACGGGCGTTTAGATAAAAGACTCCTTCTTCTCCCTTCTTGGGATAAAAAAAGTAGTGGAGGACCGTCGGGTGTAGAGGAATGTCATACACATGAAAGATTATACAAGCGCAAGCTAGAAACCGGAAAGTGTTGGGAGCAAATTGGTTAACCGGGACACCGAAATACGCAGCCACCCTTATAAAGAAGTCGGGAACGGGGAACCGCAGACCTCCTTCCAATTGATCAAGGAAGAAGGTCTGGTAACCAGGAGGAGGAAGGTGTGGACGGTGATGGCTCTTAGGCACCTTAATTTTATACTGGCGAGGGATCCCGAATCGGTCCCTTATCGCTGACCTAGTCTCGCTATCAAAAACCGAAACCATGGACTCATACCAAGCTTGGTTAGACTCTGACATGCCTACAACTCCAAAAGCGAAAGAAATGCGAGACCGAAAATGCGAACCAGGAGAGGAAGGGGAAGCTTACGTCGGAAAGATCGCCGGAGAAGGAAAAATAGAGCGCTGTAGACGTCTGAGGCAGAAGTGCCGACGGCAGAAGGGAGGCGCGAGGAAGAAGATTGCGAGATGAGTCTTTCAAGAACTCACGCCGGTTATATATCGGAACCCTAACCCTCCGTGGCCGTCAGATCAGGGATAAAGAAAAGGCGGGATCTCATAGGAGCCGTTGGATCTGAGCACGTTTCTCCGAACGGTTTTGCTGATGTCAAATTCTGGATACGAAAAGACAAGTAAAAAGGCACGCCTCTTTAATTACCTATCTCGGAAATGGTAACGCCCCTCTCCGCCCACACGACGCCAGTACTTACCTTAAATACCGCCAGTCACAGCGCGGCACGCGTCTCAACAACTGATTTTCCTCGACACAATATATCAGCTTAATTATCCCATCCTCTCTCTCGGCTGGTTTAGCATACTCTTCTGATAGTGTTCGAACTCAAGTCTAGCTGTATTTGTTCCGTCCTTCTTATCCTAATGAACATTGCCTTTTATGCACTAGAGAACACATTACACTTACAATAAACAGGATTATTATTAGCATAAACGAGTCATTACATTAGCAGTGACATCTCAGAAACAGGTAGACTATTACTCCGAAGAAGGGTCACCGGGCATCCTCCTAACCGCAGTTTGCATAAACTCCATCTCCTCCTGTATCTTCTCCAGTAGGCTCAGAACCGCGGAAGTGGATCCCTCTATATGACTCGCTACGACGCTGCCCTGGGTGGCCCTTACCTTGATGATCTCCTGAAGCCTCCGGATCTCCAGCTTAGCCTGAATCAGCTCCTCCTCAACGCGCTTCAATCTCTCCTCCGCTACACGGGCCCGATAGAGAGACACCTGCACCCGTGTCTCCATCTCATTTGAAAGGTTGGGGTGCGTGGTAGAACCCGTTTCAGATCCTTCGCCGTCGATGTCCATGGCCGTTGTCCCGATTGTGGTGCGCCTCTCGCAGGATTGTTGCCTGAGAATGATAACAGAAACGCAAGCCAGCACCGCTATTTATAGTCCCCAACCCACGGACTTGAAAGGTCACATAATAAAATCCATGCGCGCCCCGAGAGGAAGACTAAACGATGTCTGCACACTCTTCAAGGAGGATTCGCCAGCTCCAAAGGTCATAATTACTCATGAATACCTGCCTCGGACAGGACGCCCACCCATGCTGCGCATGGTCAAACCGCCTTTCTTCTCATCTACCAACCCCGCACGAACACGTGTTGCGGGCAATTATACCGCTTAAGGGCTGCATGTTAACCCGGTCACACCTGTTTCTCTCTCTCTCCTTGATCGCTAGGTCAAGTCCTGGGCCCAACTAAGACCCAAGTCTGACTGGGTCTAGTCAGTACGCTCCACGCTCCCTTCGACTAGACTAGTGGGGAGGCTTATGTTCCGGGGATAAACCAAGGGTCTAGCCAGGACTTGACTTGTGTCTTAAACTGGTCTCTCCATAAATGGTCCAACCCGTTGACCGGGTCCATACATCCGGCAGGAGCCCCCGCCGGATCCTCCTACCCGGCAGGAGCCCCTCCGGATCCATCCGTCCGGCAGGAACCCCCTCCGGATCCTCCTAGCCGGCAGGTGCCTAGCCGGATCCTCTTATCCGGCAGGTGCTTAGCCGGCTCCTCCTATCCGGCAGGTGCCTAGCCGGATCCTCTTATCCGGCAGGTGCCTAGCCGGCTCCTCTTATCCGGCAGGTGCCTAGCCGGATCCTCCTATCCGGCAGGTGCCTAGCCGGCTCCTCCTATCCGGCAGGTGCCTAGCCGGATCCTCCTATCCGGCAGGTGCCTAGCCGGATCCTCCTATCCGGCAGGTGCTTAGCCGGATCCTCTTATCCGGCAGGTGCTTAGCCGGCTCCTCCTATCCGGCAGGTGCTTAGCCGGATCCTCGGCCTCGCCGAAGCCTCTCCTGGCTGGAGCCTAGTATACTCCGTCCGTCCAACAGCCGTCCGGCCGAATCCTCTCACACATCCGACAACTCGCTGGATCCTTGTACCTGTCTTACCTACATTTGCCACTATGCCCTAGCTCACCTCATCATGATTCTCTGACAAGCCCACGCCCCCTATAATTAATACCATATCCCTGCTGCTAAACAGCCCGACAGTGACTGGAGATAGCTTTGTTAGCGATGGGACAGTGAAATTGATTATTCCTGCCATCTCATTAATCATGAGGAGACCTTTCTTAAATGATGACGTGACAGGTGCACTCGATCATCCTTCTATAAACAGACCACTCCACTCCACAGGTATCTCTCTGGCTCTCACTCGTAACTTTCTACGCTCTTCCTTATTCTCTACTGTTTATCTTCCTCCTTTCTCCACTGCCCCTAACTTGAGCGTCGGAGTGGTCGCGCCGGGGCAACACCCGGCCTTCCTATTGACGTTTACTGTGCTTGCAGGTCCGGGGCCTCCAAGTTTCTTGTCTCCTCCCTCCTGCTGCTCTTCTTCTTCATTGGTTCCACCCCACGGCGAGCTAGGCCCGGTGACGTGTCCAGGAGCAGTTCTCAACCGGAACATCTAACAAATCAACAAACTCATAATCTCTCGCCTCAAACATAGTGTGTCCAACCTCTTCTTTCGACACAAATACATCCCTATATAAGTGATATGCCTCTCTATTTTTATCCTCCTCTTCCTGAACTCCTCCTGAACTACCTTTGCTTTGAAATTGTGAGGTATAACGTTCACTATGGAAGACCCAAATAGTGTAAAAAGGATCGATCCCCTTAACAACTAAGTGCTCGTGCACTTAGTTAAATTTTATATACTTCTTATTTTTACAATATTTGCAAGGACATAAGATTACTTCACGTGTTTTGGCATAGCTCTTAATTTGTGTAAGAAATTTTTGAACCTCTTCTTCGTACTTAGGTACAAGTCTTGAAGGTAGACACATCTATTCCTTATCCATTTTGTAAATGACTCAAACCCTAACCTACAAGTTACAATCCATTGTTAAAATACAGAGGAATCCCTATAGTCTTGGTCCTAGCTAGAAATTAAACACATCCAAAAGCAACAATAATTTCTATGAAAAAAAGTTAGTAACAATATCAATTAAGCATCATTAGGAAAAAGTATAATAATCAGGAGAGAAGAATTCTTTCTCTAATATGCTATTGATGTGCTGCTACACTACAAAAGCCGAAGAGGTCACTTATAAGTTTTTAGGTTGATTCATTGATAACACGTCATGCAGCATCAATAACCAAGACTCAATGGCTCACCAAAACTCAAATTTTATTCAACTGAAAAATGACTTAACATAAGAGATTGGAGTGTCTATTAATGGCCTCAACCAAAAACAAATTTACAAATTAAAAAAAAAAAGAAACATGAAAAGAAATAAACCTAGAACTATAAAAGGACTTAATTAAACTTAAAGATAAATACCATATTTACCAAATAACTTATTCCCTAAGATAATAATATATATTTACCTACTTTATCTTGGCGTACTCAAATTACAACTGACAAGTAATAAAGTTCAAACCTTCCTAATTTGAAAATTAGCAAATTAAAAGTTTCCCCATTAATTGACATTGCTGCACTTCGAATGGAATTTAGATATAGTTGTGTTGGACATTTTGGCCCACACTTGTGCCCAATGCTTGTACTTAACATGCACAGATAGGATCATAAAGCATCAATCTAATGGAGTAGACATAAAAGTAAGAACAAAGATCAAAATATAAATCTGTCTGCATGCATATATGTGATATATTAACTTGTACAAAGGTAAATATAAGCATTCATTTCTACATGGTAGCTCTATGACCATATATTCTGTAGTAAATACAAAATGAACCTACATCTTGTTCTTGAGCTTCCTAATAATTAAATAACAATAAGACTTAAAGACAATGGTAAGATGCAAGGTTTATAATCTCATTCTGAATCAGTCCCTGAGCAAAATGAAATTATTTCGTGACAGTGCAATTCCGTGATACATTACCAACATTGGAGAAACATGAGTTGTGAAACACGACATGCTAGAGAAATGTGAGTCACAACACGTGAGCTAGCATTGGGAGGAAACTAAGATTCCGGCGTAGAGAGGTTTGGCACAAAGGAGATAGCATGAAGATTCTTCACGGATTCAAGGACTTTAAATCATAATAAAAGAAAAACAAAAGCAAACAAAAAAGAGATCGAACCTGAGAAGGACGAAAGGATTGCGACATCAGACCGCTACAGAGAGGGAACGAGGGTGGGTTCGTCGGAGATGTTCAGCGCGCGGAGAGGGATTAGGCAGAGAGGGGTTCGACGGAGAGGATTGCGTTGAGGGGTTCGTCGGAGATGTTCGACGGAGACGAAGTTTAGGATTTCTACAGAAAGATTTCGATGAAGAGGGTCACAGAGGGTTTTGGCAGAAAGAAGTTGGCGAAGGCTTTTGGCGAGATGGCGAAGGCTCTGCGGGGTGCGAACGCGCGGAGGGTTTTGGGATTTAAAAATTTTTAAATTTCAAAAGACTACCTGCAGTGTGATTTTTTAATATTAAATTTTAACAACGCATTCTTAAATGACGTAGAAAAATTTATCGCCAGTATATTTTTTATATACGTCATTATTTATATAAATATAATAATATTAACAACGCATAAGACACGCTATAAATAATATTATTAACGTTTAAAAGCATATTGATTTGTCACATTGTAAAAAATCAAATTTATTATAGTGTTGAAAATCATTATCATATAAAGTAGAATTCATACTTTCAATAGCCTCATGATCGATTTCATAATCATCTATAAAAAAATAATCGAAAAGTAATAATTGAACTAAAAAAAGTATTATTTAATTTCATCCAAATTTAATCTTTATCCATTTTAATAAATCTATCCTATTATAACCAATTAATTAATTATATCAAAAATATCAAAAAAAAAATCTATTATCATTTTTGGCTCGCCTCAAAATGATGAATCTCAATAAATTTCTTCAAAAATTTAAGTCTCACTATAATACTAACAATTAAAAAGAGTATTGAATGATTGAATAAGTAGAAACTTAGCTTAGAATGTCGTCAGCAACATTTTGTTTCACTTTTCTCTTTTTTTATTTAAATGGTTTTTTCTTGGATACCCATGTTCGCTTTATTCTGATAAATAACGAGCCCTACCAGCTTCACGTAGGAAAGACCACTCTACATTATCCTGTATTTAGGATTTGGTTGACATTTCAAGAAAAAAATCCCTTACTTTGGGATCATGATTGAGACTTGTAATCTGCTTTTGAAGTGTGACCTGCAACTTAATCCTGCTCGTTTATTATTTATACATGCTGTTTTCTTTCAAGTATAAAACGTAGTAGGTGACTCTGGTGTTTCAATTCTCCGTGCAACGATAATTTATTCTGCAAGAAATTTCTCCGAGCATGACCAACCCATTTCCATGACGCCGCCCCTACCAAGTCCATTTAGAATAGTTAAGTGGAATCGGGACAAATGATACCTAAATCTAGGGGAAACACAATTGCTCCTATTATTCTTTGGAGAACTTATGAAACATGTGATGCACTACTGGATTCTCCAGTTGTTTTATTGTGACACAGCATATATATCCCGAGGCCATGGCCATCCCTTTAATGACCTATGAAATGAAGAAAGAAGCAGGAAGAAGAAGACATGGTGTGATAATGGGTTGGCTCAACTCTTCGTGATCGGGTGATCGGTCGGATATGAGGAAGAGGTGAGCCGAACCAATATCACTCATGTATGCTTCATTCCTTCTCTCGATCTGATTTCCCCCAGCAAAAGTTATTTGGTAAATTCTGTTTATCTTCTTTAAAGGCTTTCCTCGGTGATATGTTTATATATCCATGTCTCGGAGTTCCTTAATTATGCCTTGCAATTCCCTATAGTTGATGAATATTCTCATGAGAACCTCTAAATCATGCATTCTCTTATTAGCAGATCTCTCAGTTCATTGGTTATCTGACTAATATGCTTTAAGAATTTAATTTGCAGTAAGCACATACCAGTTTCAGCATAGCAGGTATGACAAAAATCTGAGGTCAAAAAAATTCTCAAATTTTTTTCATATAAATTGTAGGCACTTACCCTGATGAGCATGCGAGAGATGATCCAATGGCTCCGATTAAGAAGAACCAGTTGGCACCATTGGTGTTAGCTTGCAAAATATAACATGGCTCCAAATAAGTAGGAACCAGTTGACATCGCTGGTATCAAACTTGTGAAAGATACCAATCCAAATAACATGGGTCCAAAAATGTAGATCAAGTGCTGAGTGAGAATGATGCCAACTGTAGAAAACCTCCTTCATCCGAGTTTTGTTTCAAACTATGTTAAAATTAACACATTATCTAGAAGAAAAAAGAGTTTATGGGTTTGAGTTTTAGTCATCCAATCGTAGGAATCTCTCTCTCAATTGTAGCTAGTGTGTATAAAGATCATTGACTTGTTTTTGTTTGGCGTACCTAAACTCCTTTTTGCTAGAGAAAATTCATTATGAGCAATTTCCCACCATAAAGAAAGTGATTATGCACCTTCGGATCAAGATTGCTGTAGTTGTATGAGACATATTCAAACCTGTTGACAACTTACTCCTTCGACAATTAAGGAGGTAAGCGAACTCATTAGGTTGGAGAGTTTCAATAGTAAAACTTAAAGTGGAGGCATTGTTAGAATTTTCCTAAGCATGAACTGTGTTACGGCTTATGACTCGTAAAGAATCAAATAATTTTAACACGGGATCTTATTGTAGATTTATAGTAAAATTGCAAAAAAATTAGTAAATTAGATTTATAGTAAAATTGCATGAAAAAAATTTTTGGAGTGGATCTTCCATATGGGTTAAGGCAATGACTCCCTTTCTCCCCCCCCCCCCCCCCCCCCCCCCCCCCCTATGGGGATCATATTGGTGCATAAACCATCACATCAAATATATGTTTTGATGTATGATAAGGATAAATTTAAAGTTAGGTTGTTTTGTGGATCTAATATGTGTGTCAAGTTTGCAGGCATAGGTAATTTAACAAAAGTCTTAGTAGGTTAGATAACCAGATATCAAATAGTGAAAAGTCCTAGTGGATTAGATGACCAAACACTAGGCAGTGGAAAATCCTAATGGATCAGGTGACTAGACACTTGGCAAAGGTGTTCCGGAGGTACCAGACAAAGGATGCTACTTGGTGATTTCAGACGACCGGAAGGAGTCCGAACGATCAAATGTATATAAGATCAATTAGATCCAGTTATGATCTTCTGGGTAATTTGAATGAGTGTCAGGCGACTTTAGTATTCGGACAACTGGAGGAGAACCTAGGCAGTCTAAGGAGGTGAGATCCAGCGATCCAGTAGAGACGGTCAAGGATAGAAGTTGACCATGCTCTAAGCGTTCAGAGGAAATCCAGATGACCAGAGGCTACTGAGTTATATTGATCCAGAGTCAAAGTGGATCAAGTTTGAAGCCACATTAGCAGAGTTCAAGCAACCAAAAAGACTTTTGACAACTGAAAAAGTATCACATCAGCATCAATAGGGCTTTATAAAAGGAAGGTCAAGGCTCCTTGTTTCAGTACTCACTAAGTACTCACTAATGTGTGTTTATCATATGCATATTTTCGATTGTATTTTATATGCATTTTCTATATTATATGAGCATATTTGTATTTGCTTTTAGAGTTTTCATCTATTTTTATCTTTTTTATTCGAAAGACTACTTTTTTTTATGTTTTATTGGCAGGAGGTGAAGTTGGAACAATTGGAAATGAAAAACCAAAGGACGACACGATGCAGCCTAAGGAGGGTTGAAGCACCTTGTTTCAGTACTCACTGATGTGTGTTTATCATATGCATATTTTCGATTTTATTTTACATGTATTTTCTACATTACATGAGCATATGTGTATTTACTTTTAGTGTTTTCATCTATTTTTTTCTTTTTGATTCGAAAGACTGCTCTTTTGTGTTTTATTAACAAGAGGTGAAGTCGGAGCACAATTGGAAACGAAAAGCCAAGGACGACACGATGCAGTATGATACATGACCTACTCATGTCCCTTGACATAGCCGTGTACTATCCATGAGGCAGACTGAGCATTAGAGCAGCAACGGGACTTTCAGGAAGGAACATAGCTAGGTCGTGGCACTTGCCACGATCGTGTTCCCCTCTGACATCTTACGAGAAAGCATTCAAATCCCACCACGGCTAGACTGTGGTGCTTGCCACCGTGGTGGGTCAAGACAACACTCCTCTTGATTTTAGAGAAATTTGTTAACCTTCCCTTATTTTTAGAGAATTTTATTAGCCTCCCCTTAATTTTAGAAAATTATGTTAACCTCTTCTTCTCTTTAGGAAAATTTGTTAGCCGCTCCTTTATTTTAGGAAATTATACTAGGGTTTGTCCTAATTTTTAGGAAACACTATCAAGATTCTAAAACTATAAAAGAAGGCTAAAGCCGGTAGTTTAGAGGCATTTGGGATCAGGGGGATTTATAACTATCATTTTGTCATAGTATTTAGGCTTATATATTCATGTTTTTTTATCCTCTCGTGTGTTAAATTCGCATTTATATCATCATATTTCATGAGTTGAATTTATTTTGGACTTTTGATGTGGTTTCTTTTATATTTGTGGAGTTATATACTAATTATTTGAATGTGATCTTTGTAGACAATTAAGGCAAGCCACACACCCAAGGTTAACCAAATCAACTTAGCTTAAAACTATGGTTAAGTGAGGAGACCAATATGGAGCAATTTGGTCCATTCATTTAGATCCTGGGGAAATTTGGGCTGCCCATCAAGATTTGAACAATCCAACTCAAGGAAGAGTTGATCCTAGCCATTGATCAAGATATGGAGTCTTGGATTAAGATTTGAATTCATCCCGACCCTTGGATCAAATTTGAGGATTATCAGTAGTAGATCCTAATCTGATCTAATTCAAATGTGGGATGCTACAATGTCTTTGGGGAACTTCACCAAAAGCAGAGGATCAGCACGCACAATAGAGGATTCTTCTTCCATCTTCCATCACTGACCACCGAAGGTCCATTCACCATCGGGATTAAGGGGATTTCCTTTTCTATCCATCCCATCCTCCTCCGACAATCCATCTTCCATTCCATCCCATGATGCATCTTCCTCATGGATAACTCCCACCTCATTGTCGTTTCTGTTGAGATCGGCTCGGTGCATTACATGTATTTATACGTATAACAATTGTGTGCAGCAAAAATAAAATTATAATTAAACTTAATGTAGGATCGAGAACACGCTAGAGGGGGGGGGGAGTGAATAGCATGTTTAACACTTTTCGATTTTTATAAACTCAGAGTACGTAGTACGTGCGGAAGCGATTAAACGAAATGGAATACTTGCGGAAGCAGTTAAAATAAAAAGCAAAATAAAAGGAATAAATGACACTTTTATTTACTTGGTTCACAGCCCAAAGCTGCTACTCCAAGGCCCACGTTGTTCCCCTCAAACATCGCGGCTTCACAAGAGGATGAGATTCTAAGTTCCACGACAGATGACCTTAAATTTTTATGACAGATGTGTCATCGATCTCTAAGCGTGACACCAACAATTTCACTGCTTGTGCTCCTCCTTGGAAAGTAGAAGCTTGGGACATCCTTTAATCTTCAAGTTCTGGAGGATTTTATTCCTAGCCCTTCTATTGCTCTCAACTCATTGCAATTCTTAATTGTTACACGAGCCAAACTAAGCAATGGCTCTACTGGTAAAGAAACTAGACTGGGACAATTGCTTATCTTCAAGTCACGCAATGAGGTCAGGTTATGCAGGCAGCCAGGCAGTGATTTAGAAAGATTTCCACAGTCAAACAAACATAGTTTTGTAATTGATGGCGGGAGTTGAAAATCAATGTGCTCATCTTGTGTCATGCTCATGAGCTTTGGGCACTCTTTTATTGACAATGACTGTAAAGAAGTAAGCTCTTTCAACCTTTTGACTGACACCCACAATAGTTGTTCACATTTCTGCATTTGAATCTGCTGTAGATGGTGTGCTAGCAACCCTTCTTCTATACTTGTCAAACTTGGACATTCCTCAATGGATAAATCTATAACAGATGCAGAATTAGCTACGTTGCTACTTTCATCAATTGCTTCCCAGAATCTTGGGCAATCTACCAGCCCAACCTTATTTAATTTTAGCCATGTTATTGAAGGAGGAAGGGGAGGTAACATCCGCAGCCTTTGCCAATTTGAAATCTCAAGACTGTCCAAGTAGGGAAATAGATTTCTGTCATCGGAGCAATAGAACTCTTCCCATGCTGGCATTCCATTGAAACGGAGAGTATGTAATCTAGGAAAACAACTGTCTTCTTCTTCTGTTGTGGCAAAAAATCTATCGCCGAGCATTTTCACTTTGAGCAAACTCCGAATCTCAATAGACTTGAGACATGGAACTTGTTCCAAGATTTGAGAGATCCTCCAACATGGTCATGTCCTCAAGTAACAAATCTTCAAGTTGGGAGAAGAACCTGCAGACTTTTGGATCGAACAATTTGTGTAAATTATGGATCTGGACTGGCATTCTCACAAGGGAGAGAGACTTTAATTGGGATAGCTGCCCAACAACTGATAGATCATTCCACCTTCTACAATTTTCAAGTTTGAGAGCTTCCAATCTAGAATATTCTTGTTCGTGTAGCCAATTTGGGAGGTCTCACACCATTGTATCCTCTGATTGTCAGCCTTCGAAGGTTGTGATGTGGCTGGAGACCTTCAAGCACCTGCTCTGAGATTTGCAAATCAATGTCTGAACTGGATTCTTGTGAAAATGTCCATTCTAGCTTCAACTGATCGAGGTGTTCTTTACTCTTCAAGCTAGCAATATTTGCTTCGTCTTTGTTCTGCACATTCTCAAGATTAGTTATACGTAGTCCTCCCCGGAGCTGTTTCAGACCGTTTAATTCAGCAAGTTTGTGTCCATTTTCCTTTACCACTTTGAAAGCAGACAAATTCTGAAGAGAAGTAAGCTTCCCGAGCTCTTTTATCTCAGGAATAAACTTATCTGCTCCATCAAGTTTCCTCAAGCTGATCAACTTCATCATGCCAACTGGAAGACTTTCTAATTTACCACAACCAGATAATATCAATGTCTGCAGATTGTACAAGTCACACAATGACTCAGGCAACCTTCTAATTTGTTGATTGCAGGCTAAGTCAAGATAGTGGAGATGCATCAACTTGCCAATATTGTTAGGCAACTCTTCCAAAGCACAA
>NW_027428739.1:0-12557 GCF_044706935.1 Curcuma longa
ACTATTGTCATTACTATTATACCGAACTTTTTGTAATCGTTTTGAATTTGTATTTCTCGATACACTTGCTACTGAAAAGGTGCAAGTGCCTTAGTGGATTTGCCCAAAGAAAATGGTCAAGGACCGTGGGCCTTGGAGTAGCAGCGTTTGGCTGTGAACCAAGTAAAAAAACAACCGTGTCATTACTTTTCGCAATTGTTTTCTTTGTCTGCTTATAAACGTTTCCGCATTCAAGTTTATTTTTTGCTTCCATTCGCACTCGTGACTTATGAAAAATTGAAAAGCGTGCAACACGCTATTCACCCCCACCCCTCTAGCGTGTTTTTGATCCTACAGGTCTGGGTGATCGAGTCACAGCTGAAGTCTGGGTTGGTCTGGGTGACCGAGTTGCAGTAGAAGTCTAGGTTGGTTAGAGAGAACCGAACCGCAGCACAAATCTTAGGGGCTGAGGACAGAGCCGAGCAAAAGTCCAACAAGTCAGGAGGACTTGATTGGCAAAAGTAAATTCTCTAGAGTGGAGTAGGTTAGACTAACCTAAGATTTCGGTAGAAATCTAAAGTTAGACCCACAGATAAGGTTAGGTTATCTAGTTTGCTTGTATGCTTGTCTTGCAGGGACCAGGAGCTGGAAGCAAGAAGGAAAAGCAAAGGTAAACCAAGGCAACTAAACCAAGTCAACTCAGCTGAGTCGACTCAGATGAAGGCTTGAGTCGACTCCAACTGAGTCAGCCAAATCCAGAAGTCAGCGCGTCGTTCTTCCGCCAGATCAGTCTGGAGTCAACTCAGTTGTGGTTTTGAGTCGACTCAGGCTGACACAGAGTCAAGAGATTATCACCGTTAACGCCACATCAACTGGAGTCGACTCAGGAGGCAACTGGAGTCAACTCAGATGGGGAGTTGAGTCGACTCAGGAGCAGTATAAAAGGAGGCTTCGACCAGCAGCTTAAAGATGAATTAATACGTCCTCCTTTCCGTAAAGAGCCACTACCAAATGCGAACAAGTCCAAGTTCTTACAAACGGGGAAGATCCAGGGAGAGTGAGTGGTGCTCAAGGACTTCCAGATTGGCGACCAAGAGTTTGCATTTATTTTACTATCCTTATTTCATTTACTATTGTTTGTTCTAGACTGTAAGATGGGTTTCTCCGCCTCCGAACGATGTTCAGAAAGGAGACCACTAGTGGACGGGCACCTCCCGTGATTAGGCCTTGGACGTACTAACCCTGGGAGGTTGTGAACCAAGTAAATCCGCGTGTCCTTGTTTTATTTACTAATTCCGCTGCAAGTTTTATTTTTATAGTTAACAAACAATTTTTACAAAAGCTACACGCGCTATTCACCCCCCCTCTAGCGCGTACAAGATCCTACAGACCTACATTATTCTTGTATTGTATGATACATGTTAGTTGTACGTAGTATGTTGACCTTGTTCCTTAAGTATCATATTGAGACTGTATATCCCGTTGACACCTTATATGTATATGTTGTGTACTTTCATTCTAGTACCCACTGAATATTTTATACTTATCATCCAGACCCTGGGGTTTTTCTGTCTCCTCAGATAGCAGATAAGGACATTGTTTGAAGCTTAGAGATCTGCTAGACTACCCCCATCTCACAGCAGGAGGAGTCATTGTTTTCTTGGTGTGGTTCTTTTTGGATTGTATTTCGATATGTGGATTTTATCGTTATTATGATTCTGCTTGCATCATTTCTTATATCAAAGACTTATGGAATTTGTTGTTTATTTTGTTGTGAGCACTATCGATGTGCTATGGGATTTTCGTTGTTATGTAGTTGACATGTGTTGGTGATCATACCTTGTTAGTATGTGTATGTGGATCGGCTTGTTGTGGTTGGTATTTTACATGCATGTGTCGGATATGTAGATGTGGTCGTGTGGGCCTTTATCATGTAGTTTAGTAGTTAATTATATTGTTGAGCGGTTGTGTGGGCCCTTATGTTGAAATGTATCAGGGAAAGTTGAATTGTTACAGGGAGATGCTGTCGAAATTTTTCGGACGGCCGTCTCTCGAGACGTGACAATTTCTCTACTTCGTTTTTGAATTCTTTGAACTTTTTAAAAGCCTCATATTTCTATTTCATTAAATATATGTACCCATATCGTGAGTGATCATCGATAAAAGTAATAAGTAGTTGCAACCTTCTAGTACTTAAGTTGACATTAGACCGCATACATCAATATGTACAAGGCTAAGTAACTCTCCCACTAGTTCTCTCTTTCCAGTAAAGGGTAGCTTAGTCATCTTGCCTTTTAAGCATGATTTACATGTATCAAATAAATTTAATTCAAATGATTATAAACTACCATCCTTTTTGAGTTCAGACATGCGTTTCTGGCTTATATGACCTAGACGACAATGCCATGAATAAGAGGTTAATGGATCATCCTTTCGATCACGCTTGTTGCTCATTTCGATGTTTAATGCCTTGTTGGAGTTATCTAACGCGTTCATAGCATTCCAGTTCCATAAAGAATTCCATTCAAAGTTATGTAACAACAATTATTACTAAAAGTCAAATGAAAACCCTTCTATTTAAACAAGAAATAGAAATAATATTCTTTATTAAAGCAGGAACATAATAATAGTTTTCCAACTCTAAAACAAGTCCACTAGGAAGATTCAATAAATACATTCCGATGGCCACAGCTACAACCTTTGCTTCGTTACCAACTCGTAAGCTTGAATCTCCTTTGATGAGTCTTCTACTATTCTTTAGCCCCTGTATGTTATTACATATATGAGAGAGTCACACCCAATATATAATACCCAGGTGTTTGAAGAAATAGTATGGCATTCGATTATGAAAATACTTGAAGCGGGTGGGGCATCGGATGGATTTTTACCCTTCACAGACTCAAGATAAGCATTGCAGTTTCTTCTCCAGTTACCCATTTTGCCATAGTGATGGCATGGTCCTTTTGAAGCAGATTCAATAACCTTGGCCTTCTTCTTCTTCCCTTTAATTTGTCGTTTTGCCTTCCTCTTAGAACCTTTCTTAGAAGAATCATCAAGCATCACATCCTTCTTCTCTTTCTTGGTAGTCGACTCAATAGATTTGAGCATATTGATCAGCTCTGGTATTGTGGACTCAATATGGTTTATCCAATAGTTCATCACAAAATGGAATAGCTTTCGAGCAAACTGTATAGAATTAAGTTGATACTTAACTCATGGTCCATCATAAAACCAAGTGATCCTAGCCTCTCTATGTATCCGTACATCTGAAGCACATGCTATGTCGCAATTGTACCTTCCTGCATTCATGAGAGAAAGAGGAGCTTAGAGACCTCGAAACTTTCGGATCTCACCTTCTCATCGAGCAACTCATAAAGGTGATATATAATAGTATAAGCATCCATATGCTCATACTGTTTCTGCAAGTCGGGTGACATATAGGCTAGCATGATGCAACTAGTCAAGTCAGAATCGACCAGGTGTTTCTGATAAACCAACTTTTGATCATCAGTCGCATCAGCTGCAAGAGGTTCGAGAGGAAGATCGTTAAGGACATAGGTAAGGGGGTGTTTGGTTTGAAAACTTTTATTCTATTTTTTATTTTTATTTTTTATTTATATTTTTCTATTTTCTGATCTTGTTTTTTAGAAAATAAAAAATGCATTTGATTATGATATACTATTTTCTATTTTCTTGAAAAGAAAATTAAAAAATATGTTTGATTTTTTAATTTAAAAAATTATAAATAAAATAGTTTTTTTAATAAAAAGACAATCTTATTCATGGAAAGGAAAAAATCATACAAGAAGGGAGCTAAATCTAATTCGACCGTGTGGGACCGTGTAGGACCGTGGGGTGGAAAATAAATTAAAATTAATTGATTCGAAGAATTAGATATCTAAATTATAAAAAAATAAAAATAAAATTTATCAAATAAATAATTATAGTATAATCAAAAAATCAAAAGAGGATCAACATAATTTGATGAAAAGTTCAGAAAGGAAAAAAAACATTAAAGGGACAAAATACCAAACAAATCAGGTCAAACAGTTTATTTTTGAGACGCGACTACGAAGACTTCTATCTCACCAACACATTGCTTGCATCGACGGATCAATTCCTGCATTTCGATCCTCTTCCTTGGATGCTTCCTTCATTGTTCCCATCCCTTCAGGAACATGACTAGTAAAAAAGGATTTGTTATTGCTTTGTAACGATTCCGAGGTTGGATTCTGGTTATTGAATTCCCAAATCTGTTCAAGCTTCTCTCTACTACTCGGATATCCCTTAGTGTCGGCTGCTTGCAATCATGGAGAGGGTTATCTCAACTCAGGGCCACCTTTCACTGCCTCCCACATCACAAGCTTGCACCTTCCACCAACCCCTCCCCCACCGATTCCCCTTCTTCGCCACGCCCGTTTCGCCTCCTTGGTCCTCAACTTTAACTTGGAGGAGAGAAATTCATTGCTTCCGAGGCTAAGAGTTGCCTTCAATCCCCAAAGGCCGCTCCTTTCCTCTTCACTTTATAGGAAGTAGAAGAAAGGTTCAATTTTTAGCAACGGCACTATGGTTCCCACTAGAGGCGTCGGGTTCATGGAGGTCGAGGCAGAGATGCCTAAGTTGTTGGGGCTCGAAATTGCAACCCTAAGTCGGGGGAGAAAAGGAGTTGTGCGATGAGGTTGAGACGTTGGGGAGAAATTTGGAGGCGTGCGGCGTTATTGTAGCCGTGTTTTCTATTTCTCAGTCACATTTTTCATTCTCTATAGAAAATTATATTTTGTCATTTTTTGTTTTCTTAGAAAATGACTTCTCATTTTTCTAGAGAATGAGATTAGAAAACACAAAGCAGATAGTAATTTCTAAAAAAATAAAAAAATGAAAATGAAAATGAAAAATGACCAAACCAAACGCCCCCTAAGTTTTTCATATTTGAGAACAATTCTCAAATTTCTATACCAGTCCTGGAAGTTGGGGCCAGTTAACTTATTGGTGTCCAAAATTGTACGCAAACTCAAAAAAGCCATTCTTAATCGATTAACCTAGAAAAACAATCGAGAATGTATGAGAGATGAGTTTTACAATGTATCAGTAATCAATTTACATACATGTATGAGTCTCATTTATTTTGCGAATTCAAGAGCCCGTACTCTAATTCGGGAGATCGTAAGTTTTCTCCAAATGGGTTGATATCCACTATAGATAAGATAGATAAGAATAACCATGGAGTGAGTCCAACAAGTCGTTCTTAGCTACAGTGGTAGTATTTTATACCAATTATGTATCACATATACATAACTATCATATTATGCTATCAACTATTTGAATGTTCGCATAAACATCGAGTTGTTAACACATTAACACGTATACATCATATGCATAACATCCAACTTCACCTCCATCCACATTGATCTCTGAGTGAGCTCAACAAATCAATGCTTCAAGTTAAAGCTAGCTCGCTAATCATGCGATCATATCTCGATGGTTCAAACATATTTACTTTCAAGCCGGGTTTGGAGTGAGTCCAACAACCCAAACGAGGAAGTAAACTTTAGTTCTTGTCATATTAACGGAAGGTGTTAGCTCTAATAATTTTATAAGGGTTTTTAGGTCTTATGCTCTTTTCATGCAAACAACTAATTTATCTATATGACATGGCAATAGATGACATGACATAATTAATGCAACTAAACATGGCATATGATATGGCATAACATTAATGTAACTAATTATGACTTATTTTCTATCATAGTTATCATAAATTTTATTTAATAAAATATGTTTAAGAATTTAATTTCATAAATCAAAATTCTTTAATTAGGTTAGGAAATAGTTTTTACATTTAATTATATACTTTATTTTTTTAAAATAATATTCTTTAATTAGAATTCTAATTTAATTAGGAAATAATTTTCCTAATCTGAAATTCCTTACAAATTAGAAAATTTCTATAGTCGTGGTGTCTTTTAAACTAGGGATGAAGAAATCACGATTTTGCCTCCTTTCATGAAGTTTTTGCCTACGAATGCGGAATCGCGAAGAAATCACGATTCTCATTCGTCGGTTCCGATGAATCGCGAGCCGCAGGGACGAAGTTGTGGGTGTGCATCGCAGAGACATAAGGGCGGTTCAGGCGCGCACTAAACCGGAAGGGAAAGAAAGAAACCCCAATTGAACCGTACTAGTTTTTCACTGTTACTGTAGCAAACCGATTTAATCTTGATTCGCTTAGTTCGATGATCAAACAACCTCCGATTTGATCCAAGCTAGTTTTGTTTAATTTATCTTCATAAGACGAAGCTCCTCATCTCTTCTATTTTTCTAAAATAATTTTCATTATAAACCAAACCAAGTTGGTTCAATTTGGTTCAATATTGAATTAATTGGTTCAATAACCAAGCCTTCTCTGATTTGAACCAAACTAATTTTTTCTATTGTTTGGTCCAATCAAACTAATATTCTCTTGATCTGAGAATCCAATTCTCAAACTCATTTTAAGTCCTTCAGAAAACTTGTTGTGCGTGTGACCCAATAGGTTCCTGGTTATATTGGTCATTCGTAATTAACCATTAATTACGGAATGATCATGAGTGGTACCTAGTAGTACATCATGATCCGCAATTGACTGAGAAATCAATGATTAATTTTAGAATGATTTCTAAACTTTTCAACAGCTTTAATAAATGTAACTTGTTCCTTTCATCATTTTATACCCGCTTGGTTCATGACATGATATGTATGTGTTAGTCCCCACTAGGCTTACTACGTCACACCTAACCCAAGCTCCTTTCTTGTCCTGTAGATTCAAGTTACTTATACATGTGTCCAAGAGTTTCATACTCTTAACATGTGTTATTTTGACCAAAGACTTCTAGTAACAATCCTAACAAGCGGTCGTAGGGTATACCTCTCTTTTTACAAAGAGTTATGAATTTTCTATGGCTATTCAAACACCTTCGGGCACTTCGACTTATACCCAATCGTCACGGGTCCACACCTTATCGGAGATGTCTGTTTAAGATGTCAAAGTATAAGCCTCCATGACCAAGGTGACTTGAATACCAATAGTCTAAGGAAACTCATGCTTAAGCTGCATTGAGATCTTCATTGACATATGTATAAGAACCATATGAAGTCTCAAGGCAGGTCACTCCAATGAACTAATTATCTTTAACCAGCATCCATGTTTAACTCTCAACATCCAATGTCTCCAGCTAATGAGAACAACTGCTTATCGAACCAAGAAGTTTAAACGTGCTAATATTAACAGAATTGATGACGTCTGTATTCATCAATTCATTGACTATGGTTAATTTCAATACATTCATAATTACACATGTAGAGATTCTCATGAGTTGTGATCCAATCACAAATTCTCTCATGCTATGAAACGTATTACAGACATTCAGTAGCTAAGTTTAAGATCTAATCAAAAGTAAAAAACTACATACTTAAATAGTGAATTTTATTTATTATTAAATAAATTAATAATACAACCATAAGGCGATTGCCTTAGGACACCTCTCAAGCATAACAGTCGAGCACTGAGCCAGTCGAACATGGAGTTGGGCACGGAGCTAGTCGGGCGCTGAGCCAGTCGAGCAAGGATTCAGGCATGGAGCCAGTCGGGCATGGAGTCAAGCACAGAGCCAATTGAGCATAAAGTCAGGTGTTGAGCTAGTCGGGCATGAAGTCGTGCACTAAGCCAGTTGAGCATGGAGTCAGGCACTGAGCTAGTCAGACGAGTTGCCTCCCTTTAGACTAGATCTTGACTTTCTTGACCAGAGTATATCAGCCCATAACAATTACCATAGTTACTCTTGATTGATTACCATTAAACAAATCTAGGTTTAATCAAATAATAATAAGTTCTTAATTATCGAAACCCACAGTTTCCTTCAGTATTGGACTCTCGGTAGGACCAAGGGAGGCTCTCCCGGCGGCTGGCGGTTTGCAGCAGTGGCGTTGTATAGCCATTAGAAAGAGGGACAGTGTCATCCGATGGCCAATAGTAACAACAAGGATGTAGGATCAATGCTCGCTACAACGGGGGTGAATAATGCTCGTCATTTCTTCGTTCTATCAAAACACTTGCAGCAAATATTAGAAAACAACATAGGGGACTCATGAATTTTTACTTAGTTCATAACCCCTCGGGGTTAGTACATCCAAAGCCTATGCACCGGAAGACACCCGTCCAATAATGGTCTCCTTTTCAAAACTTTTTCAGAGGCGGAGAAACTCATCTTACAACCCAATAATAGTAATAATGAAATACAAAATGAGTAAGATAAAAAAAATTAAATAATAAACACGCATGTAGTCGATCTGGAAGTCCTGAGCCCAGTGCACTCCTCCTAGAACTTCCTCGGTCTCATGAGCAGGATGTCATTCATGTTCACTAGCATCGCAGGATTAAGGATTTGTAGAATAAGTTATATCCTTGATGGTGTACATTGATGGCCTTATAAAGACTCTTCTGAGCGCCCTGAACTGATCCGATTTTATCGATCTTTATTGGGGTCAATTCCACCTGATCCGAGCACCTGGACCTTACAGGAGTGCTTGGACTGTTTCAAACGCCCGGATCCAATAGGGATGCCCAGAACCAGTCAACCAGGTTTGACCTGAGTTGACTTTTGGACTTGGTTCGTTCGGTTGTTTATATTTGCTCCTCTTATGCTTCCTTAGTCTTGCTTCTAGCTTCTGGTTCCTTCAAGATAAGCATACAAATATGCAACCTGAGCCTACCTGTAATCTGTCTAACCTACTAGGATTACCTAAGCCTTATCCTATAGGTCAAACCTACTAGGCTTACCCATACCTAACTTCCACTTAGGACTAGTCACTTCCATAGATAGACTTTATTATATTTGAGAGATATCCTAAGGAAATTGACTTACAGTTGTACTATTTATTAAATAAATAGAAATTTACTATTTAAGTGCATATTTTCATATGTTTGATTGGATTTTAAACTTATTTACTGAATATTCACAATATGATTCATAGCATAAGAGAATTTGTGATTGAATCACAACTTGTGAGCATCTCTACATATGCAATTATGAATGTATTGAAATTATCCCTAATCGATGAATTAATGAACGTGAACGTCATCGATTCTGTTAAGACTAGTACGTTTTAAACTCCTTGATTTTCTAAACAGCTGTTCTCACTAGCTAGAGACATTGAATGTTAAGAGTTAAACATGAATGCTAGTTAAAGGTAACTAGTTCATTGGAGTGATCTGCCATAAGACTTCATATGGTTCGATATATATGTCAATGAAGATCTCAGTGCAATTTAAGTGTGAGTTTTCTTTGACTTGTAGTATTCAAGTCACCATGGTCATAGAAACTTATACTTTGACATCTTAAGTAAACATCTCCAAGGAGATATGGACCCAGGATGATTGGGTATAAGTTGAAGTGTCCGAAGGTGTTTAAATAGTCCATAGAGAATTCACCGCTCTTTGTAAAAAGAGGCGTATACCTTATGGTCGCTTGTTAGGATTGTTACTAAAAGTCTTTGGTTAAAACATCACATGTCAAGAGTATGACACTCTTGGACATATATACGAGTAACTTGAATCCATAGGATAAGAAAGCAAGCTTGGGCTAGGTGTGATATAGTCAGCCTAGTGGGGATTGACACATATAGACCATGTCCTAAACTAAGTTGGTATAAGATTGTAAAAGGAACTAGGCACATTTCATTATAGCTGCTGAAGGATTTAGAAATAGTTCTGAAATCAATAATTAATTTTTTGATCAATTGGGGATCATGATGTACTACTAGATGTCACTCATGATCGTTTCACAATTAATGGTTAATTAAGAATGACCAACATAAGCAGGAATCTATTGGGTCACATGCACTACAAGTTCTTCGAATGATTTAAAATGAATTTGAGAATTAGATTCTCAGATCGAGAGAAATAAAATCTGGTTGGACTAGACAAAGAGAAAATGATGGACTTTATCTTACGAAGATGAGATAAACCAACTTATTTGGTTCATAATGGAAGATATTTTGGCAAAACAAAAGAGATGAGGGACTTCATCTTATAAAGATGAAATGAACAAAATTAATTTGGGTGAAATCGGAGGTCGTTTAGTTATTGAGCCAAACGATTTAGTTTGAATCAAATTGAACTCGGTTCACTACAGTAAACCCTAATAGCCAAACTCGGTTTGTTTTTGGTCTTCTCCGATTCACCGCATGTCGATCGCACACCCGCACGCCCGATTCTCACACGCATGACTCCCTCTTCTTTTGCGAGCTTGATTCCGTCGGCGAGAAGCTCGTGACGGTTGGGTATAAGGAGGCCAAGCGCCGACTAAGAAGATCCCAAGAAATTTGAAACCCTAGCCATTACCCTCCTTCTCTCTTCTTTGTTCGCCACTGCTAAAGCCCGATTGGGCTCCTTCCACCCACAGCCGACCATTGGAGAGACCTTCTCTATCAAAGGACAAGCCAAAGGAGGAACCACTGTTGGTGCAGAGAGCATCAGATAATCGAACTTTAGTTTTGATAATGGCAAGAGGTTCAAGCTAAGTATGTGGTGATTACTAATGAGCTGATCTAAGTGTACAGGTGGCACAGGAAAGTCCTAGTTGAGGCTAGGCATAGACAAGTCCTAGTAGATACTAGGCAGTAGAAGTCCTGGCTGGAGGCTAAGCAGACCTAACTTGGAGGGTTAGGAGGTAAGTCCTGGCCTAGAGGACTAAGCAGGAAGACTTGGCGAATCAAGTGCACCATGTGAAAGTCTAGGCAGGTCAGGTGGATCAGATGTCTAGTAGTGAAAGTCTAGACAGGTCAGGTGGACTAGATATCTAGCAGTGGAAGTCTAGGCAGGTCAGGTGGACTAGATGTCTAGTAGTGGAAGTCTAGGCAGGTCAAGTGGACTAGATGTCTAGCAAGAAATCTTGGTGGTCGAGAATCAAGGCTAAGCATAAGTACAACAAGTCTGAAGGACTTGGTTGGCAAATAGATAAATCCTCCTGAGTGGAGTGGGTAAGGGCGCGTTCCTAGGAAGGGAACAGTAGGCGTTAGTCTGACTAAGGATTTCACTGGAAATTCGAAGTCAAGACCAAAATAGTTGTGAAATTGTTATCTTTTCCTGTTAATTTTTAGTTTTGTGCTAACTTGTAATGTAGGAAAGGAGGGGCTAGAACTTTGTGTTTCAGGCGCCCTTATCTGGATCTAGGCGATCGGACTCCAAGCGCCCGGATGTATTCCAAGTGACCGGATGTCACGGAACGGGCCAGCGAAGTAGTGAGGTGGCAGAGTCCCAGTGGTCAGGACACCTCATATTCTAGACACCCAGAACGGTTCCAGGTCCCCAGATTTGGATACGTGTTGCAAAGTCCAAAGTTCATCCGAAACCTCCACATTAGCATACAGGCACCTAGAAAGGGATACAGACGCTTGGAAGTGTCGAGTCAGCAACGTCGATGGTGGATTGACGAACAATGTGGAGGCATCTGGAAAGGCTTCCAAGCGCCCGGAAAGCCCAATAAAAGAGCCTCGAGGGAGACCCCTCGGAGCATCATTCTACAGACAAGCGACGACCATCTGCACGCGAAGCATCAACCAGGAACATCCTCGTAATGCCAAAGTGTTGCACAAAAAGTCGACACCTTCATTCCTTCGGTAACTTTAAGTTTTGTACTTAATTTATAAGGACTGTATCATTGTTACCGATCCTATATTTTGTATTCGCTAACTCCCTTTCGTAAAAGGGGAGTTATATAGTAGATTGCCTATCGGAAACGCTCATCTGATCGTGGGCCTTGGAGTAGCAGCCTGAGGTTGTGAACCAAATAAATACCCATGTGCTCTTTTCTTGTGTTCATCATTTTTCGTTGCATTCTTAAACAACTCTGATCGCAAGATTTTACAAACATCTTTACAAAAATTGAAAATGCTACGAAAGCGCTATTCACCCTCCCTCTAGTGCTCTCAACTATCCTACAATTAGTATCAGAGCGAGGGGTGCTTGAACACAATGCAACCTGTTGATGCAATAGTTGCCCCAAGTGCATTGAGTTTCAATGTTTGGCTAAACCATGTTTAAAGTTAGGCAATTATTATTGATCTAACATGTGTGATGCAAGTTTGCAGGAAAGTCCAAGGATGGTCTTGGCAAAAGAAAAGTCCAAGGATGGTCTTGGCAAAGGAAAAGTTCAAGGGTGGTCTTGGCAAAGGAAAAGTCCAAGGGTGGTCTTGGCAAAGGAAAAGTCCAAGGATGGTCTTGGCAAGGAGAAGTCCAAGGGTGGTCTTGGCAAGGAGAAGTCCAAGGGTGGTCTTGGCAAGGACTTGACATGACGAAGCTGATGGAAGCATCTCAGGCTAGTGCAGGGAGGCATGAGGCTGTGGGAGGTGTTTGAAGGCCGAGGTCTAGGTCAAGAGAAGCTGAAATGAGATTTTTCAGCTTCACCAGTCGACTGGCCCTGCCAGCAGTCGACTGCTCATAAATCAGACGCACACAGAAAGATCAGTCGAGTTGAATCCACAATTAATAAAAGAATCCTAAATATACATCATTTACAAATTAGATCAAATCATACATCCTA
>NW_027428740.1:0-1768 GCF_044706935.1 Curcuma longa
AAGTATACGGTTGTCGTCAAGTAATAAAAAGATATCGAACCACAGGGACTGTGTATTAGCTATAGTGATGTCACTGAGATAGTTATCTAGACTCTTAAGGAAACGGATTGGTTGAGGATGTTGGTTGTGTATGGTAGAGAAAGAGAGAGATTGGCTTGGGGTTTATGGATGAGATGGATAAGTCTAGGATTTCGGATTCATATCAATGCTAGGTGAAGTCCCTAATTCATGTTTGTTCCCTTACTCTCAATGTTTACCACCTTGTAGGGATTCTAACCAAAATACCAACTCGACCTCGTCAGGCTTTGTTGGCATTTGACCTTGAAGTCCTATGTGGTGGCCCTCTAGTAAAGGTGACGCCAGAAAGTCCGGTTAAAGGCATTCCTCCTGTCACAAGGTGCCCCGGTCATACGATCCAACGCCATACCCTCTGTCACCGAGTACCCTGTTAAGGACCTTGTCCTAGTGGCCATCAACCATTAGATATCCCTTATGGGGGTTTACCACTATGTAGGAATCACTTCGGAAAGTCCGGTTAAAGGCATTCCTCCTGTCACAAGGCACCCCGGGCATACGATCCTAGGATCTCCCTATACAGTAATCTACCCCTCATAATCATGCATATGCGCTCACACAAACATTTCATCAAACACATTCAAGGCACATAATACATGAAACAAGTGTAAACACTTCATTGAATAGGAAAAATGACATAAACTAGTTCATACATCACCATCATCACATAGATGTTCATCCTACATCCTAAACTCAAGGATCTACTCCATTACAAGAAGATTACAACAAGAATACATGAAAATAGTCATCCACCAAAAGAGGGGAAGACTTATCTTTGAAGCGTGGGCATCCGTTGAAGATCTTCTCGCTCCGGTGTAGGATGGATCGGTGGAGATGAAGTGTTTAGGGCCTCCCCAAGAGTGGGGAGGCACCTTCCCCCTAGCCAAGACCTAGGGTTTTGGAGAATGACCCAAGATACCCTCAAAAGGGGTGCAAAAAGATGAATTTATAGGGGCCAGGCACGCCCCCGTCACACGGTCGTGCTTGGGAGGCACGGCCGTGTCCTGTCGTGCCTCTGGAAAATGGGCACGGCCGTGCCTGGGAGGCACGACCGTGTGCAGCCGCTTCTCTGGAAATAAGGCACGGCCGTGCCTTGGTAGGCACGGCCATGTCCAGTTGCTGTTCTGGAAATCTGGCACGGCCGTGCCTGTGAGGCACGGCCATGGGTAGCTGCGTCTCTGGATTCAAGGCACGGTCGTGCCAAGGCACGGTCGTGCCTAGTAGGCACGACCATGTGCAGTTGTCTTGCTGGACGGAGGCACGGTCGTGCCTTAAGGGCACGGCCAGGGCTGCTGCTTCTCTGTTGGAGGGACACGGCCGTGTCTCCTTGTGTTACACGCCCGTGTCTAAACCTGGAATGTGAGACACGGCCGTGCCTAGAAGGCACGACCATGTTCTGCTCTGTTGCTCCTTTTCCTCCATTTCCGCGTGTGTGCTGCATGAGAGACTCGCCCGTGATGACGAGCACGGCCAGTGCGAGTCTCTTTTCTCCACTATTTGCTCCACCATCAATAATACATCATTTTGGCTCTAAATCGCATCCTGTCAAGCAAAATATACAAAGAGCAGATCTCCGAGCAAAAGAGTAGAAATACACAATTATAAAAGAATAAGGTGTGACAAAGTGTAGCATATGCAATGAATTACAAGTAGATGAGCGTTAAAACAAGGCTAAAAAATCATATATGATCTA
>NW_027428741.1:0-1835 GCF_044706935.1 Curcuma longa
TGTTGGGTTTTTCGGGCCGCAAAAACTGCTTTTTTGCGTTGCGGAAACCCCGAAAGTCCCATGCCACCGGATCCGTGCGAAATAAAATTTTTCACATACTTGTTTTCTATTCCTAGATCTACTCTAGATCTACATGTAAAGAAGCCTTTACCCTCGATGCGTGCCCTTCGCGTATCCCGCTTGTCCAAAACGATGCCGGATCTCGAGAACGTCAAGCGCCGCTCCTCTATTGGTATCCACACGGACAAGGAGTGGAGAACCGAAAGCTTAGAGTGTGCTAGCACCCCTTCTTAGTTTCGGCAAGGCTTGGAGAGGAGAGGAGAAGAGAAAAACTCTAAGGAAAGAGAAGAAGAGAATGCAAGAATGAATGAAAATCAACCCACAACACCCCCTCTTGTGGCCGACCACTTCATGGCACATTTAACCCATTAAATGTCATAAAATGTCATGAGTTACAATCTCATATGTAACTCCCATGAGGTGGCAAGCTTTGATGATGTGGAGCATCATCATTGGCCACCACTTATGCCACCTCAACTCAAAGTCAAATGGTCAAGTCAAGCATTGACCATGAGGTGGCATGAGTCAAGTCAACATGGAATGATGACATGACAAAAGTCAAGTCAAACATGATGATGATGTGGCACAAAGTCAAGTCAAACTTGACCCCCAAGTCAAGTCAAACTTGACTATAAAGTCTTCCTTCTCAAGTCAAGTCAAACTTGACTTCTAATCTCCCAATGTTGATCAAATCAACTCAACTAGTCTAGTTTGGATTACACTTAACCCAACTTGATTCATCACATGAATCTAATCCTTTTGGTTCATCATATGAACCTTATCTCCACCTAATTGTCCTTTGTGTGTGACCCTATAGGTTCTTGTAACGTTGGCAATGCTTCTAAACCGATTTAGAAACATAAGTAGTGAGCGGTATCTAGCAACACATCACTACTACCCAAGTTACAAGAATGTTGAGATCCAACATCACCATTGTGACTACTAATTGTGACTCTTCACAATATGTGACAATGTCCTTCTATCCTTGATATCATGATTGATCAAACCGAGGCATAGACCGTGTCATCCTCTAATCAATCTATGTCTTGAACTCCAAGTAGACTCACTACAATCAAACGAGCTCAACATCACATGTTGACTCATTTGGGCATGGTCATGCACTTTAGTGGTCTCACTCTATCAAGAACTATGATATCACTCCCGTTATATAGGAGGGATAGATCTCATCTACATCACTCACATCCCTCCGCATAATTTGTTACATACCCAGTAATCGCCTTTATAGTCCACCCAGTTACGGGTGACGTTTGACGAAGCCAAAGTAAGTAACTCCTTATGTAGGGAACCATGATGACTTCAGGTCCAAGGACTAATAGTCATACTAATAGCCACATGAGAAAGTATATGACACTCATATAACGATCCATGATACTTTCTCATGGCGGGTCATTCAGTATACATTCTCCAATGCATACCCATGTGTCAACTTGATATCTCATATCCATGACTTGTGAGATCAAGTCATCATGTTGACCTACATGCTAGTCTCGTCGCATTAACATTGTCCCTGAATGTTAATACTTGACTAGGAATCATTTAGAGTAGTGTTCTCTATATCATCTCACTATCGATTCAACCAATCGATTGATATAGATACGAACGATCTACTCAAGGACATTATTATACTTAGTTATATGGCACGAATATCAAGTAAGTATAATAACCACAAAATGCCTTTATAAAATGTAGAAATATGATACAATGAGTCCATACAACAATCATCAAATGATTGGCTCTAGGGCTCTCACTAACAG
>NW_027428742.1:0-2032 GCF_044706935.1 Curcuma longa
ATTATAATTATGCACTCTTAATCCCGATGTAATAAATGGGCACCTATACTTAGTAATTATTGCTTTGATTTACCAAAGGGTGAGATCTTTCCGTCAGATCAAATATTCTCGGTAAGTTGGGTGATGTTACTATTTATACGGTGTGCCATTAATTATAGAAGGAATCCGTGTCCCAGTAGGGCTGATGATGTCCCCTTGGAGAGCTCATAAGGATTGTCAAGTCAAATCTTGCAAGTGGACTTGGTCCGGCTGACAATAAGGTTGAGTGGTACTATTCAAGGTCTTAGATGTCGATTATTGAGTTGTCAGTGAACTCAGATAATTGACGGACATACGATATCTTAAACACGGGGAGCAATGCATAAAATAATAAGAAGGAACCCATAACGTAATTTGGGGATTGGATTGGTAGTGCAACAATGATCCTCTAGTGGAATGGATCGTTGTTGATGGATGTAGGTGTGTATTCGGGGTTGAATACGGGATCCGAAACCCATCAGAAGGCCAGATCTAATACCTCCTCGAGGTCCCCACTGTAGCCTAAAGACATCTTCAAAAGGATGCAATCAAACGGATGAGATTAGTTCTCAGCCGTCGGATGAGATTTAATCTCGACCGTTGGATGAGATTAGTTCTCGACCGTAGGATGAGTTAATGGATGAGATCAGCTTGTATCCGTGGGATTAGATCAAGTTGCATCCATTGGATCGAAATAAATAAAGAGGAATAGAAGAGAATAGATTAGAACCGTTGGATGAGATTAAGTCGCGTCCGATGGACGAGATCTCTCCGGTTCGGTTTTAATTCTCTTTGGAAGGAAGAACCGGTTCACGAGGTGAACCAGAGTTGGTTCATTGAACCACACGCCCAAGGGATTAGATCAGGGCCGTTGGATCGAATCAATTAAGTTATATTAAAGAAGATTATATTAGAACCGTTAGATGAGATTAAGTTGCATCCGACGGATGAGATCTCTTCGGTTCGGTTTTATTTTCTATCTTAATATAAAATTGGTTCACGGATTAAACCAATCCCATCCATAAAGTGGCCGGCCACTTTAGATGTGGATGAGATTGATTTGGTTTTTTTTTAAAAAGGAAAAACCAAATTAAAAAGATCCGACGGTTGCAATTTATTTAATTGGCTGAGATTTAAAATAATTCTGGAATTTGGAATTGGTTATAAAAATAATTCCAAATTAGAAATATTTTATAATGACCGGCCAAATTAATAAATTGGAGAAAAAATTGATTTCATTTTTTTTATAAAAAGGAAAAACCAAATCAAAAAGATCCAAAGGTAGAAAACCAAGCAATTAAATCTAAAGGCTAAGATTAAAGATATTTCTATAAATTTGGAATTGGTTTTTTGAATCATTCCAAATTAAGAAATAATTTTAATTAGCAGAGGAGGCTTGGTCATTGGGCGTGGGCTATAAAAAGAGGGAGAGGGTGGGCGGAAATATCATTCAAGAGGAAAAGATTACGAGATCGAATCGGTTTCGGAATTCTCTCCTCTCTTCTCCTCTCCTCTTGGTGCCGCCGCCTCCCTCCCTCTTTTCTTCTTCCTTTTCTTCTTCCTCCGCCCCTTTCTTTCTTGCTCAAGGTGGCCGAACCTTTTCCTAAGGTTGGTGGCCGGATCCTGGAAAGAAGACAAGAAGAGGCGAAGTTGCTGCGAGAAGAAGCAAGGCGATCCAAGGCATCTTCATCCGGAAGTTGCAGTTCTTTATTTCTGGAGGATCGTTGTCCACCCAACGTCCAGGAAGAGGATAGGAATACAGCGGAAGACTTTGAGGTCATCAACAAGGTTCTGGTAAAATTTATTTTCCGCAGTTTTAATTTTACTTAGAACTAGTCTTAGAAACCGTAGTTAGTAATTTAGGAATCGGCGATCCTGAAGGATCGATTGACTTAGTCTTTTGTAGACTTTGTCAATTGATCTAGGCGGGATAAAATTTTTATCCTGTGGGGTTCTATGCTTTTCGGAGCGGATAGAATCCGGAACATAGGACGGAGATCCAGAACGCCAACAA
>NW_027428743.1:0-2281 GCF_044706935.1 Curcuma longa
TGATGGGCTCCCCGCAAGTATACGGGTTGTCGTCAAGTAATAAAAATATCGATCCACAGGGACCGTGGAATTACTTACTAGATTTAGCACAAAAAGGTTGGAGAGAAAACGAGCATAGGTTGTTGTGGGGGAGAAGGGAGTGTCCTAGAGTACTTTATCCTAAAATCGGAGAAAGGAAACGACTGTGACAATGAATGTGGAACGATCCTAGGACTTCGGACTCCTCAGGGTATTGGTTAATTGACTTGGATCCTCTACCTTTCCTCAATAATTATGCAATTGTAGGAATGCTAACCAATATATCCGATTAGACCTCGTCAGGTATCCTCAGAATAAAGCATTGGTGTTCTTACGTCATCACTGTTGGTTTGAGATGGTTCTAGAAGCCTGGTTCAAGGCTTTCCTGTGTCACTCAGGCGCCCCAGAATACTAATAGAACCCTACCCCCTGTCACAGGGTATCTTTTTACGGACCTCTCTCCAACAATGAATAACCGCTAGCTATCCCTCATAGAAACTAATTATGATTTAAGAAACCCCTCGGAAACTCGCCCGGTTCAAGGCTTTCTTCCTGTCACGAAGCGCCCCGGTGTACGGCCTAATGATTCCTCAAATCACAACTAATCCCTACCCTCATAGATTCATACATAAGCATATCATCAATCACAACACAAGCATCAATCCATAAGGCAATAGACACAATCAAATCATAAGAACGGTAGATTAACAAATCCAAGCAATAATCATCCAATACACCTGATTCATCCTACATCCTAGAATCTAGGGAACTACTCCATATCGTGGAGGTTACAATACAAGGAAGAGAAAGAGTTCATCCTAATCTGAAGATACAACGGTGAAAAATAGGAAATAGGACTTATCGTTCTTCCTCGGACTGAAATCTCCACGTAGATGTGATGAAGATGGGATGGAGCAGCCGGATCGGTGGATGGATCGTCGAATCTCGCTCCGAAACAGGCCTCGGTGGCTCAAGAACAGCTCCGGTGGCTCTCCAAAGTCTCCCCCCTTTGCTTAGGTCTCTAAAAGACCTATTTATAGGCAGTCCCCGAAGTCAGGCACGCTCCGTCCACACGGCCGTGCCTGGGAGGCACGGCCCAGTGTGGACGCCTTCACTGGATGAGGCACGGCCGTGCCTTTGAGGCACGGCCAGATGAAGTCGCAGTTCTGTCCAGGGGCACGGCCGTGCCTCTGAGGCACGGTCCAGAAGAGCTTTGTCTCTGTTTGAAGGCACGGCCGTGCCTTTGAGGCACGACCAAAGCCTGTCTCTTCTCATTTTGCTGGACACGGCCGTGTCTGTGAGGCACGGCCAGCTGCAGGGACTCCTCTGTAGTGAAACACGGCCGTGCCTTGTGGGCACGGCCAACAGCAGTATCTTCTCTGATTGGAAACACGGCCGTGCCTGTGAGGCACGGCCACGCCTTGGCTGTCTTCTGTTTTGAAGCACGGCCGTGTCTGGTAGACACGGCCTCGTCTGCTGCTGAAGGGGGATGTTGGCACGGCCGTGCCAGTGAGGCACGGCCAAGGCTTGTTGATGTTCTGCTTGTAGACACGCCCGTGCCTTGTGAAGCACGGCCAGGAAGCTGATTAGACACGGTCGTGCCTATGAGGCACGACCCTGTCTTGCCTTGTCTTCAATAGTAACTCCGATTTGCCCGATTTTGCTCCATCTTCCATCCTGAAACAAGTAAAAACGAGAGCAGATCTCCGAACTAGGAAATATAAGATATATGCCTAAATGCACGGATTAGGGATGCAATGCACACAAGATATAACAATAAAATCAGAAAGATGTGCAAATAAAGTGTAAATACGAATATAAACCCTATGCACATCACTCGAGTTACCCTATACTACTTTAGTTAGGGGATTTAATATTAATTAAATTGGTGCGCTCATTTAGACGACAATCTGAGCCTCACATCAGATACAAAATATGGAAAGGTGTCTATAACCTCCCCCCTGGACCTACGCACCAACCTAGAGTAGCTAGATGTGGAAGTAAAATTAATCCTTGTTCATACATGGGTTTCTCTGGTATGAAATGAGAAACTTCAAATAGGTGTAAAAGTCTTCAACTACCCTATACACAAATACAATTCTAATGAATCATCTTAAATCTCACTATAGATTTTGATAATCATAGTAGTAAAAGAGAACCCGAATAGTCATACTAGGATAGGAAAAGATTAGCAAAAAACCTAATAGCCCTTACATTTAGGCTTTGCAATAATACATGCAATGCAAACTTTTTAAGGAAAGCA
>NW_027428744.1:0-4232 GCF_044706935.1 Curcuma longa
TATTTATAGAATAGGTCTTCTAGAATTGGTCCCTAAATATGTATATAAATAGGGTCTTATTTCTTGTAATAAAAACAAGAATTTTCCTTGTATTATTTTACAATAGGAAGTAAAAATTAAAAAACACTCAAATTTTCCCATTCAACAATTAAAGATTGGATGAGTACATAGTGGTCAACATATGGCAGGCTACCAACCTTACATTCCTTCAAACAATAATAATAATAATAATAATAATTTAACCATTAAATGATTCTTTAGACTTTGGAAACTCATGTATGAACCATAGATGAACCCGTCTCTCACTCATTGTAATTACAACAACAACCAAGCAGTTAGGTTGGCTTCCCACTCATTGTAATTAACCCATGTAAATATTTTTATTCCTTTTTCAAGGTTTTAAAAGGTTGTTTCAAGTAATAGGCAGTTGATTCGCTGCATAAACCGTAGACATTATACGACGATCTTAACGATTAACATTAAAATAAAATAGATAAAAGTGAAAAAAAAACTAACAAACAGTATATATATCAACAAACATGGTTGAAATAATTTTAGACCCAGTATTCTTGATGCTTTTTCACACATTTGTTGGCCTACAATTGTAGGCATGCATTATGACTTGACTAAATTTCCTATAATATATGTGGCACACTTTGGCATATCTACAATAATGATTAGGTAGTTGTACAAGACAACATATACATTGCATGTATCATAGTTATTTAAGGCGCGAGACACCCAAAAGCGCATAAGTGTTGTGGTGCTTGAGGCGCACAGTGTAAAGTGAAGCACACGCCTCATCGAAGTAAGGCGCTCTAGGTATAAATTTTATAGTTCAAACTTATATAGAAAATTTCTGTCAAAATATTTCACTAACAAAACTATAGTCTATAAAATATTAAACAATAATATAAATGTAAAATTCACTAGCAAATAAATATGTTATACACATAATTCAAATTAAAGAGAAAAACTTCAAATATCTAAATCATCAAAATCTTCATTATCTTCCTCAATGATATCAATATCATCATCGCCAGATATTTCAAATTTGTATCTTTATCTGTTTTCTCAAGACTGATTCCTTCCTCTTCTTCATCAATAAGTTGACTTGTAAAAGATCTTTTTTTAGTTCCTTTTGATGTAGTTGCCCTTACTTCTTTTGAAGAAGATGAAGCTTGAGATCTAAAACTGTAGACATCTTCACCAACTATAGAAGCTCGTGCAAATTCATTCCATGTCAAATTGTCATCATCAAATACTAAACCATTTTTTATGTTATCATTCAATCCCCCCATCAACCGTTCATTGATATCGTCTATCTCATCTAAAGAAATAGGATTAACAGTGTCACACATGGAAATAAGTGTCGCGTGCATGCTAAGTAATTAAGTAAAAGGATAATTAAAGGTATGGACTAGGCTTTAAAAAGTTTTTTTTTGGGCTTGATTTGCATCTGTACGTCTCGCTTTATGGAGGCGAGAAAAATTGCGCCTCAAGTGTGTCTGTCGCCTCTCACAAGGTAGGTGCTTAAGCATGTTTAGCCTGGGTCACTATCTAGCGGCAAGATGCTCACTTGGCTGCACCTTGTGCCTAGGCACAACCAGGAGAGCATCTTTAATAACTATGGCATGTGTTATTGTCAAAAAAGCATATAAATCAATCAAAAAAATAACCACAAGTAAACAAGAAACAAGTAACTACATAAAAAGAATAAACTACATCATATTTCACATTGCAATGAAAAAACAAATAACATAATTAGATAATCATATAATATATTAGAGGAGGAGTAGTGTGATGGATTGGGCCAATTAGATAAATAAATTATTTTTTAAATAAACTCACTTGGACTACCTCCTAGACTACTTTGGCCTAAGAGGACCACTCTTTGGAACAACTGCCTAAAGGGAACTGCATAATCATTAGGTGAAGCACTCTTTTTTTTAGCTAAAGCAAGGTAGGGTTCTCAGGCGATATTGACAAAGATACCATAAATAGTATAAAGACTGATAGATTTAAGTGTAGGAGAGATTTTAAAGCAATAAACATGTGCCACTTATACTTTATGGGTTAATGTTGGATAATTAGAAAATAATATACATAAGATAGTAGAGAAAAGAATGAAAGAAAAAGGTACTACCAACCTAGAGAAGAACATAGCTCCAATAGATAGACAATAGATAATAAACGAGCAGAAAATTGCTTAAGATGGCATAGACTTGTTCAAAACGACAAATAACTTTTATAATTAGACAAGTCAAAACAATTAGGATTAAAGATGCGATTGTAGAGGAACAAAACAAAATCTTCTTAACAAAATTAAAAGTGGCTTAAAGGATCTAAATATTAGCATAGATTAAATGGTGGGATAAGAGCTATGCACAACACCTAGGCAGATAGATTGCATTTCCTTTTATTAAAAGAAAAAAAATGAAAATTAGAAGAGACAAGTAGACAACTATATCATGGAGACATAACCACTTAGAGTTTTATGGTTTTCATCACTTCCATATAGACTAGCAAAAGTTTCAACATCTAGAACACATCTCACAAGAAATTTTGTGTCGATCACACTTGTAAAATAATCCATCTTATGCAGCATGAAAGCATATCAAAACTCACATAAAGAATAGATATCGCTTGATGCAATATGAGAGATAAATAATCTCATGGAGAAAAACAATTGATCTCACATAGAGAATGAAAACTCATAAAGAGGAATATTTTTAGGTCAAAGATTGATTAACATAGGGGATGTTGTGGTCATTTTAAAGCCTCCAAGCTGAAAAAATGAAAATAAACTAAAATCATCAAAAAGAAAACATTAACTTGACTAAAAGTACTCAACTAAACTAGGAAATAATTACATACTAGAAAATAAACCAATTTAATTAATCTTCTACATGCACTTCTGTATAGCCCTAAAAAAGATAACTTATCAAAATAATTTAAAACATTTTAAAAAAATAGATTCTTAGTTTACACTATTCTTCCCCAAACACGGAGAAGTCACCTTCAAGCAAGTTGTCTGCATATTTTTTAGGTCCTTGTTTCCAAGTATAAGGAAGAATAGCATCACCAACTCTGTTTAGCATAGACTTGATTCATTATCTTTCTTTGGCATTCCTTCCATGAGTAAGGAACATGCGCATTTTATTTCTTTTTTATTGTCTCTTCCAATGAATAAAATTTATCTCAATTGATCACTAGGCTAGGATGATGTTCACATCTCTAAAATTGGTCAATAGGGTGAAAATGATAATGTCGAGAAGTTAAAATTTCAAGCCATGCAAAAATTTTGGTCTAGACAGGAACAATACAATTTCGATACCATGTAATGTCCTACCATATAGTTTAGGTACTTTCTTCCTTTTTTAAATATTAGTAAATATTAATTAAAAACTTTATTAATATTTGATTGCTATAAATGATCACTATTGATTTTATATTTCAGGTGTTTATTATTGAGTTCATATTTTGATATTTTCTCTTGAAATGTTTGATGTCTATTAAATTTTGCAACAACTATAGCAAGGTATATATTCAAAATTTATATTTTTATTATTGTCGCAGATAATAAAATAGTCTTAATCACTTAAATTTATGTAGTAATTTGTAAATTTATTTACTAATTTTTAAATTTTTGAAATTTTAAAATTAAATCATTTAAGTTTTTATTGATTATGAATTTGCCTGAATTGAAAATACTAATTAAGTTTATAATTTTCAATTCAACTATTTTTTTATTTTTTATTTTAACTTATTTACATTTTTTATTTGATATAAAATAATAACAAAATTATAAATTTATATAGTATAGTTATATTAATTAATGATCAATTTAATTAATTAATAAATAATATAATATAAACATATATTTACATAGTTATAATTTATATATATTTTTTATATAATATATATTAAATATTACGATCTATATATTTATGTATATAATTTAAATAACATATAATAAATATATGTACAATTAATTAATATAACCTTGTTACAATATTATAAAGAGTTTGTAACACTGTTACAAATCCATATAACATTGATTTAATTAATCATATAATTGTTATGTGTTTATATGGCTGATATATATTTTATAATAATTTATAAAATTGATATATATTAATTATTTATAACGCTGTCATAAATTTATATTGCTTATTTTGGTTTCAATTAATATCATCATATTAAAATGCCTTTTCCTAGAATCTCTAATC
>NW_027428745.1:0-1118 GCF_044706935.1 Curcuma longa
GGGGGTGAATAGCGATTTTCGACTTTTCTCCTGCAAAGTTATTAGCGGAAGCAAAGAAATAATGAAGAAAAAGAATCACAATGCTAACCCTTTCTATTTACTTGGTATCCACCTCTACAAGGTGACTAATCCAAGGATTCACACGCACACACCAACGATTCCACTATGAGAAAAACCCTCCTTTTCGAATCACACTTTGAAGGCGGAGAAACCCTCACAAACTGATGTCTTCCTCGTACAAGATCTCTAATGAAGTATGAGAGGAAGAGAAAGCTTTTTTTGTCACAGAGAACAATGAAAAGATGAAAGAAAAATGCTGTTCTTTGTTCTCTGCGATGTTGACCGTTGTTTTTATGAATTTTAGTGCACCAGTCGACTAAGGTCAGTCGGACTTAAACAGGAATTAAACATGTATTTAATTCGTCAGTTGTCACCCAACGGCAGTATATCAGTGGACTGCTCCATGACTAGTCGACTGACAACTCGACTGATCTTTCTGTGCTTGTCTGTGCGTGCTCCGGATCATCTCCAGTCGACTGCTGGCAGGGCCAGTCGACTGCCACAGATGAAAACTCCCCTTTTCAGCTTCTCTTTACTCCTTAGCCTTGATGCAAGCCTTCAAACGTCTTCCACAAGCCTCGTGCTCTTCCTTGCACTAACTTGAGACATTTCCCTTGAATTCATCGTGCTAAGACATCCTTGCCAAGAGGTCTGTGCTCCCACTTCATCCTTGCCAAGAGGCCGCGCCTCCGGGACTTCATCCTTGCCAAGAGGTCGCACCTCCGGGACTTCACCAATTGCCAGGTCTCCACTCCTGGGCTTTCATGTGGACTCAAACCACACATGTTAGATAACAACACATTGCCTAACTTAAACCCATTTTAGCCAAATATTAAAACTCAATCACATGGCATGATTGCACCAACAATCTCCCCCTTTTTGATGTTTGGCAAAAACCGTTTAAGTTAGGTCTTTAAATATAACATGTATAATATCACCATGCATAATCATGCTTTAATCAGAATTAATCAAATAAGCATAAGCATTTAGCATGAATAAATCATCATTAAGGCCTAACTTTTCATTTCATTCTCCCCCTTTTTGACATACAGCAAAAG
>NW_027428746.1:0-1733 GCF_044706935.1 Curcuma longa
TGTTGGAACTTGGAGGTGGCTAGAGGGGGGGTGAATAGCCTTCTTTTCGAAACTTGAACGATTTCGGTCCTACGAATTTGTTAGCGCAGCGGAAAATACAACAAACAAAAGGAAATCAAAAGAACACAGCGATATACGAGGTTCGGGGATAACTTGCCCCTACTCCTCGGCGTGTCCGTAAGGTGGACGAAGCCTTGATCTTCGGTAGATCAGACCCCGGATGAAACCGGCTAATAAAGAGCTCCTTCTCGGTGGAGTTACCTCTCCACAATCAATCTCAAAGATGAAAGAATAAGCACAGAGATCAGAAGGAAATGAAACTGAGGCTATCACAATACAAACTTACAGCACAAGCCTCACTATCCTGCTTCAAACAGATGCGAGCCTCAAACTCCCCGAGAGCAAGGTCCTCCTTGCACCACCTCGGGCAGAAAAGCTTCAATGAGTGCAAGTCAGCAGGAACACCAGAACAGGAGCAACGATCAAGAGCGCAGCACAGCTAGGGTTTTTCAATCTCAACGTTAACCCTCTTCCTCTTCTTCCTCTTGCTTTTAAACAGCTTCCATCAACGGCCTCTGAGTTCACTGCAGGATCAACCTGATCATCCTCTGCAGCTCAGATTCCATTGTTGCCTCAAAGCACGGCGAAGCTGATCTCGTCAACCCTGCGCAAAAACTAAAGCAAACTCTTGACCTTTCCCATTCTTCATCAAATTCAAACGCCAAACGCCAACCTGCAACTTGATCAGTGATTAGCGAAGCAAAGCAGCAAAGTAATCGAAGTACAGCAGTAACGATCAGAATAAAGTATAATCGATCAAGCAATCGATTAAAAACCGTAGTCCTTTCTCATCCACGCGTGTAATCGATCGACTGATCGATTACACATACACTTAATCGATCGGCCGATCGATTAAGGGCACGGTAATCGATCAATCGATCGATTACCGCTCGTCAATGCCATTTCCCAGTGACCTTGTGATCGATTAACCAATCGATTACCTTTGAATCTGTGGGATTTCTGAGAACTCACAGAATGTATCGTGATCGATTAACCAATCGATCACCCTTGAATCTGTGGGATTTAGAACTCACAGAATGTATAGTAATCGATCAACTGATCGATTAAAGAAGGTCTGTAATCGATCAGATGATCGATTAAAACACTCAGCCTTGGTTTAATCGATTCACTGATCGATTGAAACAGGCTGAACTCGATCGGATCGACTTGAGTCTCACCCAAGCCAATCGCGCTGGATCTCGTAATCACGAACAGGCTACCAAGCCTCCTCTGATGTTGATCCGGTCTGAGGATGGGCTATCAAGCCTCCTCGGACCATAGTCCGGTACAGAGAACGAGCTACCGAGCCCTCTCTGACCTAATCCGGAGAACGAGCTACCGAGCCCTCTCCAATCCTATCCGGTCCAGAGAACGAGCTACCGAGCCCTCTCTGACCTAATCCGGAGAACGAGCTACCGAGCCCTCTCCAATTCTATCCATCCGGTCCAGAGAACGAGCTACCGAGCCCTCTCTGACCTAATCCGGAGAACGAGCTACCGAGCCCTCTCCAATTCTATCCAGTCCAGAGAACGAGCTACCGAGCCCTCTCCGCTACCGAGCCCTCTAATTCTTCCGGAGAACCTAATCCTCTAATCCTCTAATCGATCAATTTGAATATCAACTTAAATCGTTGTCAACATCAAAACAACAATCAGGACAAAACTGCATCAACA
>NW_027428747.1:0-1078 GCF_044706935.1 Curcuma longa
AAGATTCGAGGCCAGGTGACCAGCATGTACAACATGACGCACGCTCGACGTCACGGTAACCGGCTCTGCAGCCCTCCTATCATGCTCCGACAGCCGATGTTTCCTTTACCTGGTTTTTCAGCTCCATCTACGGATCCTAGTGGTGACATGATAGAGTTTGATGTTATCGCTGATTGATGATGCTTTCTGTTGACTTATGTGATGCTTGTGACTTTGACTCTTTTCACTGTTTCTGATTATGTTGCTATTTACTATGTTATGTTTAGATATTTTCTTTCTTGCATAATTGTCTTATATGCTTGACATATTTTGTCATAACTGTGTCATCTCTAGTTTCTATATGTTTGTCTTATGTCTTATCTTCATGACTATTTCTCTTCTATGTTGTGTTTACTCATTTTTCGTCTTTCATCTCATATTACTACGTAAAGAGGGAGAGACGCTTGGATTAAGGGGAGTGGGTGAGACTTAATGACCAGTCTACACCCTTTTTGGTGTTTGACAAAGGGGGAGAGGATGGTTACTTAAGTTTAGGAACTACTCTCCAAAGTAATGACCTTAATTATTGTAGGGGGAGGATCTTGATCTCCTTACGTACATGAACTTATGTCTTATTCCGACCTAAACTTAAATCATGTTGTCAAACAATAAAAAGGGGAAGTTTGTTGATGCAGTTTGTCCCGATTGTTGTTTTGATGTTGACACAGATTTAAGTTTGATTTAGTTGAATAAGGATTAAGTTCAAGTAATTATATTTAGATCGACCAATGACGAATGGAGTCGAAGAGGGCTAGGGAGCTCGTTCTCCGGACTAGGTCAGAGAGGGCTCGGGAGCTCGTTCTTTGGAATAGGTCAGAGAGGGCTCGGGAGCTCGTTCTCTGGACCAGATGGAGTTAGAGAGGGCTCGAGAGTTCGTTCTCCGGACTAGGTCAGAGAGGGCTCGGTAGCTCGTTCTCTGTACTGGACTGTGGTTGAAGAAGGCTTGGTAGCTTGTCTCCGGACCGGATCATTGTCAGAAGAGGCTTGGGAGCTTGTTCTCTGAATATATAGTCCAATGTGGTTGGCTCATGTAATACCC
>NW_027428748.1:0-1417 GCF_044706935.1 Curcuma longa
TGATGGGAATCTTGAAATTCTACTTCGTTGAATTCTTGCCGGACAAAAATTTTCCTGCAAAAATGAAATCTTATCAAGTGGCCCTCATAATTGATCAACTAGGAGCTTGATCGATGCATTAAGATCATTGGACTCTTGTGTTTGGTATCCAGGGTCCATACGAAGAAAAATAATTTATGCAGCGGAATAAATAAATTGTACCTTTCTTCTTTGAGATGTGAAGGGGACTTTTACCCGAATACCTCTTGATCTTCTGCTGTATTCCTCTCTCTTCTCGAACGTTGTGTGGGCAACGAACCTTCGATATAACTCCACCAAATCTCTTCAATCCGATGGCTAGCAAATAGGGAGCCTTCTTCTCCTTTCTTTGTTCTTCTTGTTCCTTCTTCTTCTTCTTGGCCGCCGGCCCTACCACAAGGAGGATCTTGATTGGCCGCCGGCCCTAGCACAAGGAGGCAAGCAAGGATGCTTGGGCGAACAAGGGAAGAAGCACCAAGGAGGGGCGCCGGCCCTAGGATGCAAGGAGGAGGAGATAAAGGGGAGGGGGCGCTGGCCTTATGGGAGCAAGGGGAAAAGATTATGAATTGATTGTATTGTCCCTCTTGCAAGCCCTCCTTTATATAACTAAGCCATCATGGAAATTTAAGAAAAAGTCTAACAAATATTTAATAAGATTCAATTAGAATAATTCTAATAGAATCTATGGATAAGATTTGTCAGCTTTTTAATAAATCTCCTTTCTTTTAATTTTATTCTTATCTTGACAAAATATTTTAATTAAAATCTCATTAATTTCTTAATGAGAATCCTTAATTAAATTTTGTCAATTTTTAATAAAATTAATCAATAAAATTTTATAATAAAATTTTATTCAAAAAGAGACGGAATTTCATAACGGAAATTCTTAATAGAAATTCTTAACATAATTTTTCTCCAAAAAAATTCTTAACAGAATTTTAAAAAAATCTTAATAGAATTTCCTTTCCAAAATTCCTTACAGAATTCAAACAGAATTCTTCTAGGTGGATTCGAGGCTTTATTCAGAGGCTACAGTAGGGACCTAGAGGAGGAATTGGTTTTCGGCCTCCTGATGGGCTTCGGCACTTCCGTGTTCTCCTTGAACACCCAATCCAAGTCCATCAATAATAACCCATACCACTAAAGGGTTATTATTGTACTACCGCACCAATCCCATATTATAGTATGGGCTCCTTACTATGAGTACATTAATCTCCCTGTGTTTAAGATATCGTATGTCCGTTAATTAATCGAATTACTGATAACTCAATTAATTAACTTCTGATTTTGAGAGTAGTACCACTCAACCTTTGTCATCATGCGGAACTAAGTCCACCTGCAGGGTTTACATGATAATCCTTTATGAGCTCCTCAAGGGGACATCATCATCAAGATCATC
>NW_027428749.1:0-1059 GCF_044706935.1 Curcuma longa
AAATGTTGGAATGAAATATGATATTAGCTGGAGCTGGTAATATGTTAATAGCTGGTAATCTGATGTTGGAATTGTCTGAGACAGACAATGGTTAAAGTGTGGGGGAGAGCTGAGAGTTTGACTATTGTGAAGCTGATCTAAACAGTAAGCTTAGTGATCGAATTGACAACAGTAACAAGTTAATGTTCAATCTGGCTGTTCAGAATTGCAGAAATAGAAAAGCAAGGAAGAAAAATTGCAACTTAAAGTTTAGAATGGAGTTATTAAGTGTGGAATTGTGGTTGAATTAGAGAATTGAATTTTTGAGTTATTTCTGCTTGTGTTTGGCACAAAAAGAGGTTACCTTGCTGTGAGAAAGTGAAGTGTGTAAATGCAGTGTGGATAAGTTGAAATTCTAGCTGAGACAAATTGAAAAATTCTGAAAACAAGCTGAATATTAACAGATATTGGTGGAGTTGCTTTCTAGACAACAATTTCAGGTATTAAGCGGTCCAAATTGTTGATGGCAGATCAGAAAGAATCAAAACAAAAAAAAAACAGATTGAAAATCAGAAATTAAAGGGGAGTTTGCAGTTTTGTTAGCATATTTCTAAATTTGTGAGGGGTGAATTTCAAGGTTAATTGCAAGTGAATGGAAATTGGTAATCAAGCTACAAAAGGGAAAAAAATGGAAGAAATCATGTGAAGAACTGGTATGAAGAAATTTGAATTTTAAGAGGATGTTATAGAATTTTAAAGTGCAGGACTTGCAGGAATTGGAGAAATGCTTGAAGGAATATGGAAGTGCAGAAATTCTGGTTACATTCTAGAGTCTGTGAAGATGTTTTTGAGCTTCTAGAAACAAGCATTATCTATGTAATGGAATCCAGTCAGAGTGATGATTCAGAGGAAAAATCAATAGCAACTTTTGCAGAATTGAAGATTTAGAAAATATGGAGCTTGGAATTGATAAGAAAATCCGAAATGTAAAGTCTGAGAGTTGCAGATAATGAAGAGAGTGAACTTTCATGAAGAGTAAATGGAATGTTTTGCTAGGTTGGAAACTGAGAGAATTAAGCC
>NW_027428750.1:0-1908 GCF_044706935.1 Curcuma longa
GTGGTTCGCTTTGTAATCCCACCCAGTTTGTTTCCTTTTATTGTTTTTTTTTCCCAAAATAAATCTCGTTCATAGAATTCAAGTATGCATGTCACATATGTTTGTTAAAGTTTGGTGGTTGTTTTCTTCATTTTTAACTAAAATGAGTATAATATCGAAGCAATTTGCATGGGGACAACCAATTATTTATTCTCTCTGTCTCTCTCTGTCTCTCTCTCTCTCTCTCTATTCTGCAACCAATTATTGCCATCGTCTCTGAGCTTGTTTCCATCTTTGCCTCAGTGGAAGAGAAGCGCATGAGGAGGCTCAAGAGGAAGCGCCGAAAGATGAGGCAGAGATCTAAGTAGGCCGCGATGGTGGTCGCCAAGCTTCATCAGCACACTCCCAACGTCTGAGGTGCTGGTTCGGTATCCATTCTCCACATATTTCGGACGTGCATTGGTGCAAGTGAACTTCAAGTAACTTTTTCTAGTCCTTTAACGTCGTCCTTTGGGAACCAAGTGCTCTGCTTTTAGTGCTTTCTTATGATTTTGTGTCTGTTTAAACTGTTTGAGATGCTAACATTTGGAGTTTGAATGAAGTATCATCAATTTCAGCTTTTCCATTAGCATGGATTAGATTCTAAATTAATCCAAAAGCAAAAAAAAACCCCACAAAAGTATTATGATGGAGGACTAATATATGAATTTATAAAAAAATAAGGATTAATATGACATACCTTCTGCCCAACCACCACTCCCAGGCAGAGGAAGGAGGAGAGTAGCCACAGCATTCATACTGATGCGTAATTGTTAAAGACACTGGGAACCTTCCACTGTGCCTGCACGCAAAATGGCGCATCGCATCTGCCGCGTACAGAATGAAGGGTCGGATTCGTTCTCCAACTTTTTTGAACATGTCGACGTTCTGAAAGAGAGATAGCAACAGGTGTTGACCCCTTCACCTCATTCCGTTGTGCATTAAAGCAAGGCGGAGCTGACGCTCGATCGCATTGCCTGCCTAATTCTAAGTAACGAGATATGGAAGCGTCTGCAGGAGGAGGAAGAGGAGGGAGGATCGTCGGCCACTTGGTGACCTAGAGGCGGAGTTCCTGAGGGAAGTGGGGTGGGCCACCGTCCTGCTCTCCGCCTCCACCCTCCTCCCGACCCGCGACCTCCCTGTTCCGGCTCTTCTTGTTGCTGCTCCTCTTCGAAGGTTGCGCCTTGCTGTTTGCGTCTTTCTCCACATTTCCGCCGGCGAGGAGGGTGGCGGTTCGCCTCGCTCTGCTGCTTCACCCGATGCTATCTTGGCCGTGATTAGGCCGTCAGAGGATGTACGCGGGCGGCGGGCGGCGTGATCAATAGATTAATTAGTAGTATGAATAAATTGCTTCTTTCATCTTCCTCTGTTTCTCTGTCCGATTTCAATTGATTATATATATAGATTTGAGTTTGTGTTCATTGTTCATGTTTATTGTGCAAATTGTTTCCTTATGTAGTTATTGCGGCGTGATCAATACTATAGATAAGCTCATGATTCCCTGAAAAAACAGAGTATCGAAAATTTGAACGCGGTAACAAGCGGATATTTTTAAATTATTTATCTATTCAAAATCAAAATAATCATATAGTAGTTTTGACATTTTTACCAAAATTATTATATTTTTATTCAAAATAATTTTCTTTTAAAATTAAAGTTTTTTTTATCACTTTAATTTTTATTATTATTATTTTTTAAAATATATATTTTAATAATTTTAAAAAATATATATAATATAATTGTATCTCCAGACTCATGCAGAGCCATCGGTCGTAAGGCGACCTCGCACGTGTGGGGCCATCAATTTTCGATGGCTACCATGTGAGACCTAGTTGCGAGTTAGATCCGAGAAATTGGAGAAATTCGACAACCCATGAGAGTGAATTGGAA
>NW_027428751.1:0-3403 GCF_044706935.1 Curcuma longa
CTTATGCTACGGCCGAATGAGGATTCGGCTTAGACTAGGGCCGAATGACAGTTCGGCAAAGGGTTAGGGCCGAATGAGGATTCGGCGAGGACCGTGGCCGAATGAGGGATTCGGCTTATGCTACGGCCGAATGAGGATTTGGCTTAGACTAGGGCCGGATGACAGTCCGGCAAAGGGTTAGGGCCGAATGAGTATTCGGCGAGGACCGTGGCCGAATGAGGGATTCTGCTTATGCTACGGCCGAATGGGGGCCGAATGAGGATTCGGCGAGGACTGACAACCCTAGATTAGATGTCACGAATAGGGTTCAAATTAGAATTTATGAATTTATCGAAAACCCGTAAGAAATTCAAGTTAATGAGGTATAGGGGTCTCGAGTTGTATTTTTCCAAGGACTAGTAGAAAATCGTCTAATTCGAGCTTGGGTGTGTCGTATTTTTGGGGTTTTCATATAAAAATGGGGGTTTTGTATTTTTGAAATGAAATGCAAATTAAAATCGGTAAATAAGTGAAAAATGAAAAAAATGAAACTATAAAACGAAGGTATCAAAGTAAACCTAAAATGTAATTCGATGCGCCGTAAGAGAATGAAACTTACTCTAGTTATACTCTAAGGCAATTCCTAAAATGCAATGGAAAAGGCTTAAACTAGGTTAACCTAAATCAACACATTGGCACACCACTAATGTGGCACGGAACAGTGATGGAGTAGTAACAAGAAGAAAAATAAAGAGAAGCTATCTAATGCTAAACGAAATCTAAGCAAGATCTAAGGTAATAGCGAAATTGCAACGAATGGCATAAAATAAGCTATCCTAAATTAACAAATTGGCAAACGGCATGATATGGGGATGTTTTGGCACGACACAGTAGATAATTGGCACATACAGTAAGTTTCAAATGAAATCTCAGTTGCTTCAGTTTATCAGTTTGAATCAAATGCAAAACCAAATCAAGCAAGTCTTAAAGCCAATCTAAATTCAAACAAAAACTAAACATCAACCACATAACCAAGTTATCAGGGTTTCTAAGAATTGAAGTTCAGAAACTCAGTTGCAGAAACGGGAATTGCAGAAATGAAAGTTTTCAGAAATGCAGAAACAAAAGAATGCATCCAAAGAAACAACTAAACTAGCATTAAGACTTAATCAATTCAACAATTAACTAGCTAAAGAGTAGAACCACAATTCAGAATTTGAAAACAGAAAGAAAGAATCAGAATTGCAGCGTTCAGGAACCGAAATTATCAGAACTGTAAGAACTCCTTCAACCCTTCCCTTTTCCGATTGTTCTCCTCAACTTGGTTGTCAATCAAGCTATTGAATCCAACAAAGTGGCTTCAATGATCCATCTGGAATCTTTACATCTTGTCTTTGTAGTTGCCTTCCTGCCCGCACGCTGATCAGCCCGGAAAAACCCTCTCCGTGCACGAACAGAGCACCTGCAGGGGCTTTTTGAAGCTGACAACTTGAATTCACGGCTTCGAACTTCTCCAATCAATTTGCTGATGATTCCCGAATGCTACCCGAACCTCAGAGAACCCCTCCAACGAACAGCAGCTCCGGATTGCGCAGCAAATTACTGGAACGAGCCGAAACAGAGAGTTTGGCCGGTGAAGAAACCCGCTCCTCCGCGCCAATTCAAGCCACCAGAATATGCCCAATCAACCGGCGTTGAACTCCTCGTGGATCAAGGATTGCAATGGACTAGGTTTGGGAATAAGGAGGGTCGTCGTCTGGTACGTCCCGCAACAGAGGATTCGCGTCGGGAAGAAGAACAGTGCCGCCCTCAAGAATTTGATTAAGCGCGGTTTATAAAGCAAAGCCCTGATTAATCATGAAATCCTGGCCGTCCGTTTCTGATCTGATGGTCTGAGCTTGATCTAGGCTTTAGGGCAGCTTAGGGTTTGTGAAAAATTCAGGGATTTTTATCGGGCTCGATCTAGATCATGTCCTCCATGTTGGCTTGATCAATTTGGCAAATTTGACTCGATTTGATCGTGGTTGAGCTCGAGTTGAGTCCGATTTGAGCCCTAAAATCAATTAAAACCAAATTAATACAAAAATTCACCATTAAATCATAAAAAGTGTATCAATCCTCAAATTATGCAATATAGGACAAATACGAACGAATCGATTCATTTTATAATTTATTTTCATGTAAAAGCCCAAAAATAAATCGATTAAAAATTAATAAAACCCTAACTCATCAAATTCCCCCACACTTACCCTTGAGCGTCCTGCTCAAGTTAACAAAATAAACTAGGATTGTACCCCCTAGATCATCCTCAATCATGATTAGAAACAATTAAAAAAATTTATCTAGGATTTTCGAGTATCAAAAATCCAAGCCATGAATTAGACCTTTGTTCTTGGCTAACCACCTAGCAAATTTCATCCTTCATGATTAATTGAGACAATTGTATCACACTCATGCTCACAAGGTCAGTAAATAATTTAGTGGCTCTCATCCTAGATGCTGAGTCATGATCAATGTAGAGTGGAGCTCACTCAAGCACTCATGTTTCATGATTTCCATAGGCTTGCTTGCTATCTACTCTCCACTAGCATTCTTGAATTGGAATCCACAAATATTAAGATTTATCGAAGATGTAGAGAAATCATGAACTGAAACAAATGAAATGCAAATTTTGTAGAAAGAAAATTTCAAAGAAAAGTGCTTGAAAGGAAATGAGTGATAGTGGTAGATATGGATACAACTAAATGCTAATCAATGGCTTCTTGCTCTCTTTTCTAATTCATTTCTTTTGTAACACATTTGTTTCTGTTTTCTCTTCAAATCTATGAAAAATTTCTGATCTAAACCCTTGCAATTCCTCTCCTTGATACATTCTCCACTTCCTTTCTTCATTTTGCTCAAAATCCACCAAATGTGTCATCTTTTGTTTCCCTTCGAAAACAAGCCCAATTCCTTCAACTTTAAGTTTTACAAGAGCTAAGAAATAGCAACCAATCATCAGCCATAAAAATTCATTTCACAGTAAATCACAATCTCAATGTATCAATAGCAAATCCAATTCCAAAAAACTATCCAAAATCAAAATGATACTTTCTTTGTTCTCTAAATTTTCTCACTGTTTTTCACCCGTTCTTTTTCCATCATGAAGACTGATTACTAGTACTCATCATCATGCAATTTTACTGCAATTAAAGGTCAAATCAGTAGCCATAAAAATTTTTTAACTCAGCTGGAAAATAACTGAATTTCTGTAATTTTGCTGTTTTTCTGATTTTTTTTCCTTTCATTCTGTTTCTTTCTTTTTCTTTCTGCCAGCAACGAAATGGATTAGATTCTCAACTTGCTGTCTAGTAAATGCTTGAATTGAATAACATTTCCCAAGAATTAATCATCTTATCAAGGATTTTTGATACACTTCTCCCTT
>NW_027428752.1:0-4028 GCF_044706935.1 Curcuma longa
ACTACTAGAATTTTGTTAATAGACAACGCGAAAAACGCGTTGTCTTTGTGGGGTAAAAAGCGTTGTAAGATGCCCTGTTGTAAAAGGGGTCCCTCAACGACAACGCTTTTTAAGCGTTGTCTTTGTTAACATCGACAACACCTTCGCAACGCAGAAAAAGCGTTGTAAATATTACAACGTTTTTTGCAACGCTTTAAAAACGTTGTTTTTAATAGGTATGACAACACATTTTGCAACGGTTAAAAAGCGTTGTAATTGTTTTACAAATTTGCTTGGGTTTTTGCAACGTTTTTAAAAGCGTTGTCTTTTGATTTTTTTTAGTAGTAAATAAGAATTAATATATTTTGTAAATACAAAACTATTGGCTACAAAATTTACTCAATCAGAGGTACAAAACATACAACTTATATTCACACAAAAACCATTCTTACAGCAGGGGTTCATAACATACAGCAGGTTCACAACTTATACAAGTTCATAACACAAATTCAATTTACAACTTCCAACATATAAGCTCCATAACAGGAGCAGGTCCATAACAAAGGTTTCAAGGCAACAGCAGCAGAAATATCATCACAACAGCAGTAGAAATATCATCACAACAGAATATCCTCCAACAGCAACAGAATATCATCACAACATTAGCAGAAATATTGGCACAACAGCAGCAGATTTAGCAGCAAGTGCATCACCAAGTATGGACACAACATTAGCATCACCAAGTATCAGCAGCAGAAATATGGGCACAACAGCAGCAGATTTATAGATATCAGCATTCCATACCTACTCATAAACAGCATCAGCAGAATTAATCACAAACAGCAGAATTAATCACAAACAGCAATCAACGGATATCAGCATTCCATACACAACAACAGCAGCAGAATTAATCACAAACAAATATATTTATTACAAATAAATGCAATTATGGAGATCATCATGTCATACCTACTCATAAATATGATCTTGTATACAGTCTGCCACCTCGGAACGCACCTCATCAATTTCTGCCCGAGTGTACTCAGCTGCCTTAAACTATGAACACACATATAGATTAAGTTAATTCGAAAAACAATCAACACTGACTTTGCAAAATGATAAATGGTTTATATGAAGTGATTTGAACAAGTACTATTGATCGTAGTCCATCTCTTTCAATAGTTTCAATTTCTGCAATAATCTGTCTCATAAATCTCATGACATAATAACCACACTGTTTCCCATCTGGTTGCCGTGGAGCCTGTGGTAATTGGACTCCAATATCAGGTAAAAGACAAATACACACATCAAGACCATATCAAACATAATTACACATACCTGTAGTAGTTCCCACACTGGTTTTTTCCGACCTTTCCTTCCCTTGTTTGAATTAAACAATCTCAAGGCCCTCCATACGTTAATAAAATATGATATATTAGTGTTTTAACATGTAAATGAAATGCCCAATCAATTACCCAGTTTGACCTCACATTTCCACAATATATTTCCAATTTTCATAGCGTATTCGATGACTTAGAGAATCCAGCACATAAACAATCTCCGTGTAGGGTTCAATGACAGTGAGAATCTAATGACAACTGCACATAAACAAATAATTAGCTCATCAATTAAATAAGTTATCAACAGGGAGAAATTGCAAGTGATGTATTATTTACAACTGACCCGACATTACATGGGACCAAAACTAATTGATCTACTGATGCAGAACTCAACCTATCTGCTAACACAGTAGCCCTTTGGTTTAACTGTTCAAGTTTTCCCTTTTTGTCACGTGTAGGTGTCATTATATATGGTTGGCATCCAAATGCTCAAGTTGGACAAATCATCATGATGCTGTGCTAATCATATGAAGTCATCCAATTGATTCAATCTGGAAGATTAAAGAAATTGACAATATTCCAGTGTGGACCCTAAATTTTGTCAATGGGCTCTTAAAAAGCATTTGCCTGTGTTATAATTAGATAAAAATTACATGTTTATTCTAAAATTGCAAGGAATCGTATGCATTAACTTCAGAATCAAAACTAGTCTTCCAAGATGAAAAATAGGTTAACTTGCTTTCTGACATACCAAGTCATGCCTATACCAACAAAAACATTGTCAATAAATAGCTGATGGACTTATACTAAAAGTTGCTGATTCGGGAACAAAAACGAGTTCTTTGCGTTAACAGTTACATAAATGCTCATAGAAAATGAAACGTACCAATTTCCCTGTTTCAGGCAATGAAAGCCACTGGGAGAACAGTTCCTCGGCTATCTTAGGTTTTTCCTTAAGAACCATCTGAGATACCTCCGGGAGCTGCAGCAGCTCCGGGTCGAGCGACGCCACATCCCTCACAATATCGATATCCATTCAAACCAACCACTCTCGCATAAAACGAGAAGACCCGGAAAGAAAATAATATCGGAAACCCTAGATCTCCGAGTTTTCCCCCTAAAAAATCTAAAAACACAGATTTTTTATTATATCGGAAACCCTAGAACTACGACGGACTCGCCTGGGAGGTCAAACGGATCGGGATCTGAGGCTGATTCGTGCGAAGGAGATTCTGATCGTTGAGCTCGATAAACTCACCGACGAAAGGGAGAGAGACCTGAAGAGGATCTTCCTTGTCCTTGAATCGCTGAGCGCGAGAAAGAGAGAGAGAGAGAAGGAAGAGAAAGTGGAAGTGGCGTTGGATCGGTATCGCGTATTACCACAGGTAGAAATAAACTTACGTTTGATGGATCCAAGCCGCTGATCTCAGCCGTCTGATTTTAAATGCAATCTGTGGATCATGTGATAGGAGGCGATCCTTCTCTTCCGTTGAATAGAAGGAGACAGATATAAATTGGAGTATTTTTGTTTTTTTATTTTTATTTTTATTTTCTCATATACGTTTCCGATCAAAAAATTATAAAAATAGAAAAAAAAAGTAATATACATTCAAAAAATCAATTTACCTCTGGATGGTAAATAAATGGAGATAGATAATTTAATTCACCATTTGAAGTTGAAATTTATATCTTAATAAAATAATGCACATTAATAATTTCGACAATTGAGTTTGGTGATAAAAGTTTATAGTATTCAAACTTATTTAATAGCATAATTGAGCTAAGTTAAATTGATATTAAAATGAATTAAATGGTTGAAATGTTTATTCAAACTTAATTTATTTTTTAATTGGTTAGTGATTTGATATTATAAATTTTTTTATTTAATTGAGAGTTTTCTATTTATTTGTAAATTTAATGAGAATTCCGTTGGAAAATATATTTCAGAAATTTTATTTATGATAATATTTTTGAAAATTTTATAATTTTTTCATGAATATTAATAAATTATATACATATATATATATATATATAATAGTACGGGAGGAGCACGGGAGGAGCACGGGAGAAGCACGAGGAGATCACCGTACGCACTGGAGGAGCACGGCCCTGGAGGAGCACCGCCCTAGAGGGGAGCACGGGCCTGGAGGAGCACCGGATGCGGCTTCCGTTCTATCTTCGTCTTCGCCTCTTCACAGCGGCGCGAAGAGGAGCTAGAGGTGCGAAAGGGGCGGGAGAATCGGAGAGCCACGAAAGGGGGGGGGCGGGAGAAGATTAGCTACTAGCTAGAGGTGCGAGAGGGGGCGGGAGAGGCACGAAAATGCGGCGCGGGGGAGAAGACGAGCTAGAGGTGCGAGAGCGGGAGAGGGACGAAAATGGTGCGGGAGAGAAGAGGGAGGCGTACGAAGGAAATCGCGGACTCGCCCGCTAAAAAACCCTGGATATAAACCATCAACGACAACACTAAACGACAATACTTTTAAAAGCGTTGTCTTTGGCAAAAAATCCGCTAAAAGACAACGTTTTCGACAACGCTTTTGTAAAGTGTTGTGGTTGACCCCTAATAGACAACGCTTTCTGTACAAACGTTGTCTTTTGATTTCAAAAGACAACGCTTTTGACAAAAAACGTTGTAAATTGAAATACCACAACGCTTTTGCTAAAAAACGTTGTCTTTGGGGCGTTGTCTATTAACAAAATTCTAGTAGT
>NW_027428753.1:0-3035 GCF_044706935.1 Curcuma longa
ATTCTTAGTACTATACGTAGATGATATCCTGCTCATTGGCAAGGTGTTATCAGACGTAAGAGTATAGTTGATATGAAAGACTTAGGAAAAGTAGGTCACATCCTTGGGATCAAAAGTTATAAGGGATCACAAGAAAAGGATGTTATGCTTATCCCAAGCTTCATACATAGACACTATATTGGCTCGGTTCAGCATGCAAAACTCTAAGAAAGGTTTGTTACCTTTCAGACAAAGAGTTCATCTATCTAAGGAGATGTGTTCTAAAACACCAAAGAAGATAGATGGAATGAAGGCAGTTCCCTACGCCTCTGCCGTGGGAAGCCTCATGTATGCCATGCACGAGACCAGATATCTGCTTTGCAGTAGGCAGGGTCAGCAGATATCAAAGTAATCCAGGACAGGAACATTGGACTGTGGTAAAGCATATTTTGTAGGACCTGAGAAGGACTAGGGATTATATGCGAGTTTACCAGTCAGCCAATTTAGCTCAATGGGATCGGCGATCCTGACGGATCGATTGATACTGTCTTCCTTATAGACTTTGTCAATTGATCCGAGGCGGGATTAAAAGTTTTTTTTGTTCTGTGGGGTTCTATGCTCTTCGGGGCGGATAGAATCCGGATCGCAGAACGGGGATCCAGATCGCCAACAATGTTTGCATTTTATATTCTTATATATGTTAATGTAGTTGTCCACTTAATTTATATTGTAGATAACATGGTGTGTGATGCCACACAGAAGATCATGTTATCAGTTCCTTATAAATTATAAATAGTAGCTCACAACTAAGATGAATTGAGATAAACTATTGGAACGGTTGTAGTGTAATTGGTATTTGTTTATCTTGACTATAAAATTACACTAGTACACTTTATGTGTATTGAGTAGGATCGTTTGAGGTCGTTCGATTTATACTGACTATATAATCGAACTAGACCTCTATTATTATGGATGTGCGTGCTCTTAATCCCTATATGATAACAAGCACATGTACTTAGTATTTATTTCTTTAACTTATCATAGGGTGAGATTTATTCGTTAAATCAATAGGCCCAATGAGTTGGGAGATAATGCTATGTATATGGTGTGTTATTGATTATAGAAGGAATCTGTGTCCTAATTATTTAGACTGATGATGCCCCCTTAACAAGCTCATAAAGATTATCATATAAACCCTGTAGGTGGACTTAGTCCGCATGATAATAAAGTTGAGTGGTACTGCTCTTGGATTCAGAAGTTAATTAATTGAGTTGTTAGTAATTCAATTAATTGACAGACATACGATATCTTAAACACAGGGAGATAAATGCACTCATAATAAGAATGAGCCCATATTATAGTATGGGATTGATGCGGTAGTTCAATAATAACCTTTTAGTGGTATGAGTTATTATTGATGGACTTGAGTTGGGTGTTCAGGGAGAACACAGGAAGCCCAAGCCCATCAAGAGGCCTAAACCAATTCCTCCTCTAGGTCCCTGTTGTAGCGTCTGAATAAAGCCTCGTATCCACCCAATAAGATTCGGTTAGAATTTTGTTAAGAATTCTGTTAACATTCGATTAACAGAATTCGGTTAATCCTAAATAGAATTATGTTAATTTTGTTATCCAACAAAATTTTGTTATCCAACAAAATTATATTAATTCTGTTATTTTTTCCTAAACTTCTTAAGATGGCAAAGTTATAAAAGGAGAGGAGAGGGGGTGGCTAAAACATACAACTAATCTTGCTCTTGATTATTGTTTAGGGCCGGCGCCCCCTACTCCCCACATCTCCCTTATTTTCTTCAAGCTAGGGCCAGTGCCCTCTTTACCAAGTTTCTCCTCCTTTGCTTGCTAGCTCCGACGCCCACTTCATCCCCTCTTCTCCTTGTCTTCCTTGCTAGGGCCGGCGCCCAAGAGAAGAGGAAGAAGAAGAGGAAGAAGAAGAGAAGGAGGAAGAAGAAGAGGAAGTTTTTCCTCTTGTTGCCATCGGTTTTGAAGGGAGGAAAAGAAGGAGTTGGGTGGAGTTCATCTTGGTAGATTGTCGCTCACACGACGTCCAAGAAGAGGAGAGGAATATAGCAGAAGATCAAGAGGTCTTCCGGTAACGAACATCTTCTATACAATCTACAAAGGAAAGGTATAAACTATTTTATTCCGCTGCATAGTTATTTCTTTTGTATCCTTTTATATGGATCCTGAATACCAACACAAGAGTCCAATGATCTTATGCTTCGATCAAGGTGTGCTTTGATTAGTCAAGAACTTGCTTAATTAATCAAGCACATGACTGATCGAAGATGTAGGTTGCTTGGAAAGGTTATGTCCCTGTAAAATTTTTGTCTGGCAGAAATTGAATAGGACGGAATTCCAGGCACCTTCATCTACGACCAAGGTGACTTGAATACCTCAAGTCAAAGGAAACTCACACTCAAGTTGTACTGAGATCTTCATTGACATATGTATCGAACCATATGAAGTCTCAAGGCAAGTCGCTCCAATGAACTGGTTACCTTTAACTAGTATCCACGTTTAACTCTTAACATCCAATGTCGACAGTAGTGAAATTAGTTACTTGGCTAACCAAAGAGTTCAAAACGTGCTAGTCTCGACATAATCGATGACGTTCGTGCTCATCAATTCCTCAACTAGGGATAATTTTAATACATTCATAATTGCACATGTAGAGATGCTCACAAGTTGTGATCTAATTATAAATTTTCTCATGCTATGAATCGTATTGCAGACATTCAGTATTTGAGTTTAAGATTCAATAAAACACATATGGAATATGTACTCAAATAGTAAATTACTATTTATCAAATAAATAGTATAACTGGAAGGCAATTGCCTTAGGACACCTCTCAAATCTAACACATATGTTATGCATGGTCACTATCTGCACTCGCCACCTTCAGTCACCCATCCAGTGCAGTGAACTGGAGCACACGATAGGACAACTGTACATACTCCAATAGCAAACTACTATACATGAGTGGGAAGCAGAAAATATCACTATCTACACTCAACATCCCTAGACACCCACATTGTAT
>NW_027428754.1:0-1849 GCF_044706935.1 Curcuma longa
CTGAAGTTAGACCCACAAGGTAAAACTAGATTGGCTTGGTTGTATTAATGCTTATTTTGCAGGAACCAGAATGCAGGGTCAACTTCAAATAGCCATAACTTTTGACTCGGGACTCAAAACGAGGCACGGTCAGATGCGTTGGAAAGCTCTTTCAGAGATCTACAAAAAAGGTTTTTTGAGTCGACCCAGATCCAGATTGGAGTCGACTCCAAGGGCTGGAGTCGACCCAGAAGCCCATTTGAGTCGACCCAGGCAAGGGATAACGTCCAGAATGAAGATTTATCCACTTCATAAGCTGGAGTCGACTCAGGGCTTGCTGGGGTCGACTCAGGGGCAGTATAAAAGGAGGTGAACGCTCAGAAACGAAATCATTCAAGCCAGAAACTTCCCAAATCATTCTGTAGTGCTGTGAAACGCAAAAGAGGCCAGACGCTTGCAACCGGGGAAGATCCAGAAGGAGTGCGCGGCGCTCAGGACTTCCAGATCGACTAAAAGTGTTTGATTTTCTTTATTATTGTATTTCATTCAGTCTTTATTGTTTATTTTATTTATGGACTTTAAGACGGGTTCCTCCGCCTCCGAACACCGTTCGGAAAGGAGACCACTAGTGGACGGGCGCCTCCCGTGATTAGGCCTTGGACGTACTAACCCTGGGGGGTTAGGAACCAAGTAAATCCCGCGTGTCCCCTGTGTTATTTTCTAATATCCGCTGTTTAGTTTTGATAGTAACGAACGAAAGTGAAAAAGCGACACGCGCTATTCACCCCCCCTCTAGCGCGTAACATCGATCCTACATTGATCTCCTTCGTCAAACGTTACCCGTAACTGGGTGGACTATAAAGGCGATTACTGGGTATGTAACAAATTATGTAGTGGGATGTGAGTGATGTAGATGGGTGTCTCCCTCCTATATGACGGGAGTGATATCATAGTTCTTGATAGAGTGAGACCACTAAAGTGCATGGTCATGCCCAAATGAGTCAACATGAGATGTTGAGCTCGTTTGATTGAGTGAGTCTACTTGGAGTTCAAGATATAGATTGATTAGAGGATGACACGGTTTATGCATCGGTTTAATCAATCTTGATATCAAGGATAGAAGTGTTAAAATTAGCCCTTAGTGTCAATTCGGATTGAGTTGGACTCGAGTTGGACTCAAGTCAACTCAGATTGTGTGAGACTCGAGTTGGACTCAAGTCACACAAGCTAAATTCGAATTTGATTAAAAGGTTATCATGCATGAGATGCATGATCATTAAAAGGCTGCATGATCTTCCTTAAAAGAAGAGAAAGATTATCATGCATGAGATGCATGATCTTCATTAAAAGAGGAGAAAGATCTTCATGCATGAGATCCATGGAAATTAATAAAGTATTAATTTCGTGGATCACTAGAAAAGACAAGAAAACCCTTCATCCTTCATATCTCATGGTGGGATATAAAAGGGGTGAGAGGCTCTTGATGAAGGTGTTGTTGGATGCTCTTGCTCTCCCTCTTCTTCTCTTGGCCGAATCCTCCTTTGTGGCTAGTACCAGTTGGATTCTTCTCCGTGTGATTGTCATGTGGATACCGTGGAGGCGCGAACACACTGATCATGCTGAGATCCGTGAACCTCTGAAGGCAAGAGTTGCTGTCAGGATTGCGAAGGGCTCGCATCAAAGGTAAACTCGATTCTAGTAGGTAGAATCGTCAAACGAGTATGTTTTTCGCATGGATCTTCTGGAGGGATCCTGTTTTCCGCTGCGTTATATGCGGTTTAATTAGTTTTTCACGCATATAGATCCCTACAAGAAGGACATGATCATATATTGTGAGAGTCACAATTAGTAGTCACAAGGTGATGTTGGA
>NW_027428755.1:0-5093 GCF_044706935.1 Curcuma longa
TGATATAACCGTTTTCGTCGCACTACGGTTTCAATTAATTACCAAGTTTCAAACAATAATGTAGCATAGAGTTAACCTGAATCGTCTCTCAAGGACCCAATACAATGTTTGTAATTTTCAAATCTAATGAAATTTTATATGTTGGGAGAAGAATAGAAAAAAAAAACTAAACTAATGCATGTTTTGGGGGGTTTAAATGCTAGGAACAATAAAAATTCAACCACCTGCTTCCTCCTAACAATCCTAACTATCCAGAATCAAAATTTCAGTTAACTACACTCTAAACATGGCTAAGAAATAAGAACGAACAGCAATGAGCAAAAACGAACAGCATAGATCAAAACATGACAGATTTGAATTGAAACATGACAGAAATTTCTACTAGGCAATTTAACAAACAACTTGCATTCACAAAGGAAAAATTTGACAAACTATAACAAAGTAAACTGTAAGAGAATGACAAGTAACAAAGTAACAACTGTAAGGGAATCAAATTAATATCACAAGAAAGTGCAATCAAATAAAAAGAAGCTGTAAATTGCTGAAATTTGTTGGAATTGTATGCTGTCCACTCGCGCAGGAGGAAATGGGGAACTGTTTGGCTCTATCCGACCGGCTAGAGCTTCCGCAGAGGGCTGTGGCGTCAAGGAGCTGATGGCTTGAAGGCTGCTGGGTTGTGGCGTGAAGCTGGGATGGAGGATTAGCGTTGTGGGAGGCTTTGTGTGCGTGAGCAGAGATGGGAGCTTGAGTGGGAGTGGAGGCGTGAGTGATGATTAGTGGTGTGAGATGATGATTGGTAGAGAAGGAATGTGAGTGGAGGTGGGAGTGGACGGTGCTTGAGTGGAGTTGTGAGGTGAGTGGATGTCTTGAGGTGTGAGAGCGTGAGTGGAGGGAGAGGGATTGGGTGGAGATGGCTTGTGACCGGTGAGGAGGATGGTGGTGTGCGTGAGTGGAGGGATGTGGTTGGGTTCCGTGAGGTGGAGGGGATGGAGTGAGGGGGGCGGTGGTAGTAGGGAGTGTGGGGCGATGAGGGCGGAGGCGTGGTGATGAAGTGGGGAGATGGTGAGTGGAGTGGAGGGGATGATGGAGTGGGCGTGAAGTGGAATGGGAGGCTAGGGTTTGGTGTTGTGTGCTCTTTCTTCTCCTTTTTTCTTTTTTTTCTCAACCTTCCATTATTTAGATGTATGGTTCAAATTGGTTGTAGGGATCCTCTTTGTCTTTAGTAGTCTAGCTCCAAATGAAGGGTTGAGATTGTCTTGATCATGATGTTCCACTTAGCCTTTGATGTGTCATTTAAGCCTTGATGATCAAACTGTCCTACAAATCAAATTGGATGAAATATGAGTTTAAAAATGTAGAAAATTTTAAATATAAATAAAATACATCCAATTACAAATATGTGTCATCCAAGGCATAAATGTACAACTAAAACCTTAAAATTCCTTACTAATATGTCAATTTAACCATCAATTGTGTTAATCATCAACAAACACTTTGCCTAGTGTGGGATTATAAAAGTAATATCCCTTTGTTTCCTTGGGATATCCTACAAAATAGCACTTATCTGATTTGGGTCCTAGTTTCTCTGAGACTTGACGTCTAACGTAAGCCTCACAACCCCAAATCTTCATAAAAGACATCTTGGGACTCTTCCCAGTCCATATCGCATATGGTGTCTTTATGACTGCCTTAGATGGGACGCGGTTAAGTGTGAAAGCAGCCGTCTCTAAAGCGTATCCCCAAAAGGAAGGAGGAAGATCTGTGTGACTCATCATGGATCGTACCATATCTAATAGTGTACGATTTCTCCTTTCAGATACACCATTCCACTGTGGTGTTCCTGGTGGAGTGAGTTGAGATCTAATCCCAAACTCAACTAGATAGTCACGAAACTCTTGGCTAAGGTATTCCCCACCTCGATCTGATCGAAGCATCTTAATACTCTTGCCAAGTTGGTTTTGTACTTCATTCTTGAATTCTTTGAACTTTTCAAAGGATTCAGATTTGTGTCTCATAAGATACACATATCCATATCTACTGAAATCATCAGTAAAAGTAATGAAGTACTGATAGCCTCCTCTAGCTGCTATACTGAAAGGCCCACATACATCAGTATGTATGAGTCCTAATAAATCAGTAGCTCTTTCGCCTTGTCCACTAAAAGGAGTCTTGGTCATCTTGCCTAATAGACAAGATTCGCATACCTCATATGATTCAAAATCAAATGAGTCCAAAAGTCCATCCTTATGGAGTTGGGATATGCGACTCTCATTTATGTGACCCAAGCGACAATGCCAGAGATATGTTTGGTTCAGATCATTAGATTTGAACCGTTTGGTATTTATGTTATAGACTGGGGTCTCAAGATCTAGAAGATAAAGTCCATTCACAAGATGTGCACTACAATAAAACATATCTTCTAAGTAAACAGAACAACACTTGTCCTTTATTACAAAAGAAAAACCTTTCTTGTCTAAACAAGAAACAGAGATAATGTTTTTAGTTAAAGCAGGCACATAACAGCAATCTTCTAGTTTAAGGATAAGCCCAGTAGGCAAAGACAAAGTATATGTTCCTACAGCAATAGCGGCAACTCTTGCTCCATTGCCTACTCGTAGGTCCACTTCGCCTTTAGTCAATGATCTAGTCTTTTGAAGGCCCTGCACATTAGTACAAATGTGAGAAGCGCATCCGGTATCTAATACCCAAGAAGACGAAACAGATAAATTGACTTCTATAACATGTATACCTGAGGCAGAAGTCTCACTTCTTTTCCTTTTCACCTCCTCCAGGTATAGCTTGCAGTTCCTCTTCCAATGTCCGGTCTCACCACAATGGAAGCAGGTTCCTTCTTTAGCCACTCCACCTTTGGGTTTCAATGCATTGACCTTACCCTTGCCTTTGGTTTGGGTCTTACCCTTCCCTTTAGGCTTTTGCTTGTCTTTACCCTTGCCTCTATTTACCATCAAAATGGTACTAGGCTTTGCCTTCTTAAGGTTGAGTTCTGCAGTTCTCAACATGCTTAACATCTCAGGTAAAGACTTGTCAATTTCATTCATGTTGTAATTCATGACAAATTGACTGTAGCTTTCGGGTAGTGATTGTAGAACAAGGTCAGTGGCCAACTCTTGGCCCAATGGAAATCCCAATCTCTCTAAGTTCTCAATGTACCCAATCATCTTGAGTACATGGGAACTTACGGGAGTTCCTTCTTGCATTTTGCATTGAAACAAGGCCTTCGATGCTTCGAATCTCTCGTGCCTCGCCTGTCCTTGATATAGTTGCTTGAGGTGCCCAACCATATCATAGGCATCCATGGACTCGTGTTGCTTCTGAAGCTCAGAGTTCATAGTGGCGAGCATAAGGCATGACACATCTAATGCGTCATCTTGATGCTTCTTATAAGCATCCTTATCAGCACGAGTGGCCGTAGCGGTGGGTGGTTCAGGAATGGGCTGCTCAAGGACGTACAGTTTGCGTTCTTGTTTGAGGACTATCCTCAAGTTCCTGTACCAGTCCAGGAAGTTAGCTCCATTGAGCTTGTCCTTATCAAGGACAGATCGCAGAGAGAGAGAGTTTGACGTGTTTGATGTCATGGTGATATTCACTACAGAAAATGCAGAAATGTATCATATTTCAATCATTTAATTAGGTCTTTAACTAAATGATTCTCCACTGGTCACAAAGTGGGACAAGATCCATATTATACCGAATCTTGAGTTAGCTTTGGCTAATCGCCCAAGACTCGTATAAGTTAGGTAGGTACATCTTACCAATTACATCTAATGTAACTCTTGTATAATTATATGAACAACAAAATTTGTTCATTATGCCCATCACATGAGATATCCTTCTAAATTACTACTCATCTTGAGTTAGCTTTGGCTAATCGCCCAAGATTCGTATAATGTAGGAAGATGTCTCGTATGAGCTATGCCTCTAAGTTCATCAATCTAATTGAGAGAGCTTAGTTAAGTCAAACCCAAAGTTTAATAGTCGGACATCACAATTGTCCTGTCGCACTTTACCGAGGTAAATCGAGTCACTTTGCTTTGGCAAACGCGCTACGATTGAACAAGGTAATCGTGAGTATTAAACTTTGGTAGGCATATGATAAGTGACCTAATTTTGTGACAACTAACTACGCATGCATCACATACAAGCATCACATACATCACATATATGCACAAAATAAACGTGACATGGTTATGGCCCCTTTCTACGATCTTCTCAAGCCAATGAGAAGAGCGAATGGTCAACCTAGGGATTAGCATCTTCTCCAAGTGCTTCCTTGGTTGTCATGTGTTGTTGGCCTCCATCCTTTGCACCGTCCTCCAGTAGTGTAGAATTGCTCTTCATTGTACATTACAATTGAGAGAAACCTTAAGTTACATTTGAGGGTAATCTAATTTTACAACCAGAATAATGAAGGTGAAAGGCACGACACGCAGGCCGTATTATGAATTACAACAAACACACACACATATCCAATCACATTGGGTTTGAGGCCATAACCATGCACCATGTCATATAACATTCAAAATATTAATGACTAAATAAAACTGTTTATTATGATCCTAAGCAAAATATGAGCCGCAACGCCAACGGGCGGGGGCAGCGCCCCCGAAGCAAAATTATTTTTTTAGACTCGTTGAATGAGTCGCTGCCCATACTGTTCATCATGATGAACCCAAGACCACCCGATCGGTACCATCAGATCTGCACCATCAGATTGGACGATCCGATCTGATCAGTCCGATCTGCACCATCAGATTGATGCCATCAGATCTGATCAGTGATTAGACACCATCAGATCTGCACCATCCGATCTGATCAGTCCGATCTGCACCATCAGATTGATGCCATCAGATCTGATCAGTCCGATTGGCTCCGCCTTTGCGACACTAGTAGATCATCTCATGATCAACATGCAGATCATAATAAAACGTTCTAAGTTATATCATATAAAACTAAAAACGAGTGTGCTTTCGCAAGTGGCTCTGATACCACTGTAGGGATCTATATGCGTGAAAAACCGATTAAACCGCATAGCGCCTCCACGGTATCCACACGAACACTGAGATGGAGAGAAC
>NW_027428756.1:0-1581 GCF_044706935.1 Curcuma longa
TGATGATTAACACAATTGATGGTTAAATTGACATCATTAGTAAGGAAATTTAAGGTTTTAGTTGTACATTTATGCCTTGGATGACACATATTTGTAATTGGATGTATTTTGATTTATATTTAAATTTTTCTACATTTTTAAACTCATATTTCATCCAATTTGATTTGTAGGACAGCTTGATCATCAAGGCTTAAATGACACATCAAAGGCTAAGTGGAACATCATGATCAAGACAATCTCAACCCTTCATTTGGAGCTAGACTACTAAAGACAAGGAGGATCCCTACAACCAATCTGAACCATACATCTAAAGAATGGAAGGTTGAGAAAAAAAAGAATAAGGAGAAGAAAGAGCACACAACACCAAGCCCTAGCCTCCCATCTCCACTCACGCCATCCACCACCATCAGTCCCCTCCATCTCCACTCACCATCTTCCACCGCCCTCACGCCTCCAGCCCTCATCGCATCTCACCCCCTACTACCACCGCCCCCCTCACTCCATTCACGCCGCCCCCTCATCTCACAGCCACCTCACGCAACCCAACATCGACCCTAATCTCACGGACAGCAGCCATCGTCTCCCTAACACATCCCTCACGTTCACACATCTCCCCAAACTTCCCACCACAGCTTCATCCCACTCACGGCAGCAACCCCACTCAAACCGCACACACACAGAAATCAATCCATCATCTCCCTCACCTCCACGAGCATCACAATCACACCAAACCCTCACACCCAAAACTCCACTCACGTTCCTTCTCTACCAATCATCATCTCACACCACTAATCATCACTCACGCTTCAAGCCACCCTCACTCACGTCCTCACCATCACGCCACAGCAGCACTCCTCTCCACCCAGCAGCAGCCACTCACTCCAGCCGTTTCTCCACAGCAGCAGCCACCGCCCAGCTCTCACGCCACACGCCATCAGCAGCTCCTTCAAGCCATCAACAGCCTCAGCCACTTCCACCAACAACGTCACAGCCTCTGCGGAAGCTCCAGCCGGTCGGATAGAGCCAAGCAGCCCTTCATTTCCTCCTGCGCAGAGAGTGGACAGCACACAAACTCCAGCAACTTCTAGCTTTGTTTTGTTTGATTGCACTCTCTTTTGATGTTAATTTAATTTCCTTACAATTGCTACTTTGTTACTTTGTTAGTTTGCTACTCCTTCACAGCTTTGTTATAGTTTGTTGAATTCTTCCTTTGTGACTGCAAGTAGTTTGTCAAATTGCCTTGGCATAAATTCTGTCGTGTCTTGTTTCAAATTTGTTCTATTTTATTCATGCTGTCCATTTTTGTTTAATTCTGTTCGTTTTTGTTTCTTGGCCATGTTTAGAGTGTAGTTCACTGAAATTTCAATTCCGGATAGTTAGGATTGTTAGGAAGAAGTAGATGGTCGAGTTTTTGTTGTTTCTAGCATTCAAACCCCCCAAAACATACATTAGTTTAATTTTTTCTATTCTTCTCACAACACACAAAATTCCATTAGATTTGAAAATTACAAACATTGTATTGGGTCCTCTAATAGACGATTCAGGTTAACTCTATACTACATTATTGTTTGAAACCTGATA
>NW_027428757.1:0-1528 GCF_044706935.1 Curcuma longa
TTATTCAGCCGGTTTACTCATCTAAACCTAGCCGCACTGTAGCTCCTCTTTAAAGCTACGAATCGCGCGATTGGGAACTATGGATTGTCTTCCTCCTCTCGTCGCACCCTGCTCGGTGCTTCTCCCTGAAAACCTGACAGTGTTGGTTCTTCGATTGCAGCGCACATCGGCCGCAGGGATGAAGAAAGCCCTAGGCTGAGGGTTTCTGCACCACTGACCCTTCCATGATTCTGATCTTTGCTCGCTGGCCGCCTGAGGAAGAGAAGAAGCACAGCCCCAGTTCTCGCGTTGCTCGCCGGCTCTCCTTACCGATAGCCGCCTCGGGAGATCGCCACCCACGGGAGCTTGTCGCCCTCGGGAGATTGTAACCCTCGTGGCATTGCCGCGCTCCTTCGTAGGAAGAAGAACCTTGATCGACCATGGATCCTCCTGATCGCAGTGCTACCGACCTTCTTCTCCCATCCTCTCAATCTCGTGGCTAGCTGTGAACTCGCCAGAGAGGAAGAGGAGATCCCTCTGTTCTGTTCCGTTCGGCCATGTGAGCCCCTTGCTCTGTTCCGTTCAGCATGTAGAAGAAGAGAGGAGCTCTTGTCCGTTCGGCATGTAGAAGAAGAGAGGAGTTTTGTCCAAGTGAAAGAAAAGGAGGAGATTTCCATGTGAAGTCCTGTTTTCAATCGCGTGGAAGAAGGAGTTGTTACCGGAGCCTCTGCCAGAGAAGAGACGCTGTGAAGTGTTCACTGTGTTCGAACACCGGAAAGAAACATTGTTATGCTTCTTGTAAAGAGTTGTCTAGATGTGATCGGTCAATCCGAGTCGTATAACAACCATGTATAAATTTTTTGGAAGCTTACGAAGGTTCTAGAAATTATTCCATCATGATCGGAAAGGGTTTTCGGTCGTTTGTCCTTAATCGGCGGTCAACGGTTGATCACTGATAAACTACATTGGGAATACGATTCTCGATGATAGTTAGAAAGCCCCGGAGCGATCACGACAAATGTTGTTGCGTGGTTTCCGGAATAAGGCTTCTCTCGATTCAATCATCATCGATCATCGGCTAGTACCGAAGACGATGACGTGACTCGTAGCTTCTGAAGTCGTCCAGACGGGAGTTTGGCGTGGATCACCAGTAGAGGCGGGACTCCGACGAGGACCGCTCGATTGATGTCAACATGGCTCAACATCGTCATCGCGAGGTACACGTTTAGAATAATTTTATTCTGTAAATTTTATTTATGCACGTAGAATAATTATTATTTCAGAAAATTTTAATTTTCTACCATGTCTTGTACATGTTGTTACCTACTTATGCATGCGTGTGTTGTATGATAATTAGTTTTAATCATTCTTTATATTTCCGCTGCGCACATTTCCCAACAGCGAAACGTGTTAACACGCGCATTGCACCGACAAAGACGATCCCAACAGATGCGCTCGCCAAGGTCATGAAATCCCCGATCTACCCTCATCTCAAGATGAGTGATACGCTCATCCAGGCCACTGTCATGGAGTCAGGGGCACCAGCCGC
>NW_027428758.1:0-10802 GCF_044706935.1 Curcuma longa
TTGACAACCCTAGATTTGATATATCACAAATAGGGTTGCAAATTGATTTTAAATATCGAAAACCCACAATAAACACAAGCAAGCAAGTATAGGGGCCTCGAGTCGTGTTTTTCCAAGGTTAGTAGAAAAGTTGTTTAATTTGAGCTTATCGTGTCATGTTTTTGGGTTTTCACATATAAGATGGGGGTTTTGAGATTTTTAAACGAAATGTAAATCAAAATGCACTAAAGTAATGAGATACAGTTGAAACTAAATTATCTCCTAATCAAAACTAAACCTAAATGCTTAAACCAAACAAATGGAATCCTAAATGCTTAAGTCAAACACATAAAAACAAATAGAAACCTTAAATTCTTGGAAACCTAAACCTAGAAAATCTATTAAATAGCACAGAACACAGCAAGAAAATGGCACGGGCATGGTTTAAGTTGGCACGGAACAGTGTATGGCACGAACAAGTTATCAGAAACTCAAACCAAGCAAGTAATTGAAGCAAAGAAAACTAGATTAAATCCAAACAAAGTTAACTAACAGATAGATCTAACCACATGAATTAAATTCAGTGTTTTAGACTAATTAACAAGGTTTAAAGACAAATTGCAGAAACAAAATCAAAAACTATCAGAAACTCATCCTTCCCCCTTTTCTTCCTTCGATTCTCCTCAAATCGGCGTCACTCGACTGTTGAATCCACAAGGAGCTTCAATTCAATCTCTAGTGTGGTTTCCTTGCAACCCGGATGCTGTTCAGCCCGAAGAAACTCGCTTCGGACAAAAACAGAGCTAGCGCAAGGCTGGGAATTTGGCAACAACTGGATTCCGAGCTTCAACGTTCCTCCGATTGGCTTGTTGATGCTAAAGGAATAGTCGTCGAACCTCAGAGAACCCCTCCAACGGCTCGACCCTTCGGATTGCTCAGCCAGTGACCGGAACACGAAGAAACCGGGTGATGCCGCTGGTGAAACCCTCTCCGTAGACCCTCCTCCAGCTGTCGAATTTCACCCAAAGAACCGGATTCAAACTCCTCTTGGATCAAGGATGGTGATGGAATTGAATTGGGAGGATAAGGGCGCGCCGTGAGCTACGCTCCTAAACAGGGGAAGCGCGTCGGGGACGAAGCACTGTAGCGGCCGCACTATTCATCGGGTAAGTTTGAGATTAAATAGCGCTGATTAATTGATCAATCTCAGCCCTTGATCTTGAATCCAGCGGTGCAGACTTGATCTGAGCTTTAGGGCAGCTTAGGGCTTCCAAAAAATTTAGAGATTTTGATCGGACTCGATCTAGATCATGTCCTCCAGGTTGACTTGATCGATTTGGCAAATTTGACTCGATTTGACTGCGATTGAGCTCGAGTTGGGTCCGATTTGAGCCCTAAAATCAATTAAAACTCAATTAATGCAAAAATTGCCATAAAATCATGAAAATTAGAATCAAGCTTCAATTTATGTAATATAGCACAAACATGATCAAATTGATTTAATAAATAATTATTTTCATGCAAAAACCTACAATGACTCGATTAAAAATGCATAAAACCCTAACTTGTCAAATTCCCCCACACTTACCCTTGAGCGTCTCGCTCAAGTCAACAAAATAAAACTAAGATTGTACTCCCCCCCTAGATCATCCTCAATCATGATTAGAAACAATTAAAAGAAAATTATCTAAGCTTGTAAAGTCTCAAAAGCTTAAGCCCATGGATTAGACCATTGTGCTCGGTTAACCGCCTAGCAAGTTTCATCCATCGTGACTAATTAAGATAAATGCATCACACTCAGTCTCACAAGGTTGTTTTCAATATATATATCAGTGGCCCTCACCCTAATTCTAATTCATGATCAAAGTAAAGTAGGGCTTACTCAAACAACTTAAGTTTCAAGCACTTCCATAGGCTTGCTTGCTTTCTACTCTCCACTAGCATTCTTGATTTGGAATCCACATCTATTAAGGATTATTGAAGAGATATAAAGAAATCAAGAACTGATATCAATGAAATGCAATTGTAGAAAGAAAATTTCAAAGGAAGTGCTTTTAAGGAATTTGAAGTGTAGTGGTAGATATGAATACAATCCAATGCTAATCAATGATCTCTTGCCCTCTTTTCTACTTTCTTTCTTTTGCATTCCATTTGTTTCCATGTTCTTTTCAGATTCATGAACCAAGGATAAGTCAAACCCATTAGGTTCTCCTTGGCTGCCCTTGCTGAAAATTCTGAAAAGGAGGTTGAAATGGTTGATTTAATTGCTGAAATTGGTGTTGTGGCTGCTGAAATTGATGTGTAGGTTGCTGAAATTGTTGGAATTGATTTGGAAATTGTTGAAATTGATGAGGGGGCTGTTGGAAACCTTGTTGAATCTGTCCACTTTGATATTGTTGTTGTTGGGGTTGAAATGAAGGCTGAAATTGTTGAATTTGGGGCTGATTTTGTTGTTGGGAAGCTTGGGAAGGTTGTTGTTGATAAAAAGCATTCCCATACTTCAAATTTGGATGATTCTTCCACCCCGGGTTGTATGTTGATGAAAATGGATCATTCCTTTGTGGAAATTGTGCTCTAGCCAAGGCCGCAACCGATTCATCTTGTTGAAGATTAGGACAAAGGTTAGAATCATGCTCTTGACTTGAACATATGCTACACACCCTCATGGCTTGATTTGAAACTTGAGGTGATGTAGGAAAATTTGTAGAACCTTGATTAACACTGTTCAAAGCCATTTGCTTCACTAGAGAAGTCAATTCCAACAAGGAGCTCTTAATCTCTTTTTGTTCATTTGAAACAATTGAACTTCATTAACCCCTCTAGTAGTAAGTGCTCTACTCCCAAATTGTTGTGAATTCTCCGCCATGTTAGAAATCAACTCTCTTGCTTGTTCAGGGGTTTTATTCACCAATGCTCCACCAGCTGCAGCATCAATCATGCTTCTATCCATGGGAAGTAAACCTTCATAAAAATATTGAACAAGAAGTTGCTCACTAATTTGGTGTTGAGGACAGCTAGAGCATAACTTCTTGAACCTCTCCCAATAATCATAAAGGGACTCCCCCACTACTTGCTGAATGCCACATATGTTCTTCCTTATGATTGCCGTTCTGGAAGCTGGGAAAAATTTTTCTAAGAATGCCTTCTTCATTTCAATCCAGCTAGAGACATGTCCAGTAGGCAAATAATAGAGCCAATCCTTTGCTACTCCAGTCAGTGAAAAAGGAAAGGCTCTCAACTTGATATCTTCTTCAGAAATTCCTTGTGGCTTCATAGTGGAGCAAACAATATGAAACTCGTGCAGGTGCCTGTTGGGATCTTCTCCAGATAGTCCCTGAAACTTGGGCAAAAGGTGAATGAGGCCTGATCTGAGCTCAAAATCTCCAGCTAGCTCTGGATAAGCAATGCATGAATACTGGTAACCAGCATCAGGAGCTGCAAGCTCCTTCATAGTCTTGCTACTCTCTGCCATGGGACTGGGACTAGTCAAATCAGAACTGCTGCTCTCTGTCAAGTTAGAAGCTCTCTCTCGAATTTTCAAGGCCCTCAGTGCTCTCAAAGTTCGTTCTAGCTCTGGATCAAACTCAGCTAATTCATCACCTGCACTCCTGGTCATAAACAACAAAAAACAAAGGAAAAAGATCAGATATGCAATTAATTCAAGAAAAATAAAAACAAAAATGCAAAACTGTACTAAAGCTCAAAATAAACAATTTCTACTAAATTCCCCGGCAACGGCGCCAAAATTTGACAACCCTAGATAAATTATGAAGTATGTCACGAGTAGGGTTGCAAATTGAATTTATAAATTTTATCGAAAACCCACGATAAACACAAATAAATGCAAGTATAGGGGCCTCGAGTCGTGTTTTTCCAAGGTTAGTAGAAAAGTTGTTTAAATTGAGCTTAGGTGTCGTGTTTTTGGGTTTTCTAAAGTTATGAAAATGGAGGTTTTGGTTGAACAATTTTTGAAAAATGAAATGTAAAAATGAAAACAGAGTCGAAACAGGATGAATGCCTCCAGCTGAAAATCCTTTGAATCGCTAGCTCATTGAAATTCAATAACCCTCAAAAACCCTCGGAGAACCCCTCCTAATGTTCTTGAATGCTCCGGTAGATCAAATCCAAGGAATCCGACTGGAAATGGTGGCGAAACTGGCTCCTCCAGTGAAACCCTCAACCGGACGAAACTTCCGTCAATTGGTGCCAAATTAGGGTCGTAGTTGCTCTCTGGAATCCGGGAATCAATGTGGGATGAAGAAATCCGAGCTTCCCTAAAAAAAAGTAACAAAAAACAAAGAAAAATGAAGCAAAACGAAGAAGATGGCGGCGCTACACTACTACTACAGTAAGCTACAGTAACCTTGATTTTTGGGTTACTGTAGCTTTCTCGTTAAAACTAGGGTACTGTAGCTATGAGGTTCAGCTGACTTGAGTTCAACCCGGGTTAGCCTGTTTCAACCAAATTCACTCAATTTAGCTCTAAATTGGCTCCTGTAGGATCGGAAACACGCTAGAGGGGGGGTGAATAGCGTGTTGCACGCTTTTCAATTTTTTGTAAGTCACGAGTGCGAACGGAAGCGAGAAATAAACTCGAATGCGGAAACGTTTATAAGCAGAAAGAAACAATTGCGAAAAGTAATGACACGGTTGGTTTTTACTTGGTTCACAGCCCAACGCTGCTACTCCAAGGCCCACGGTCCTTGACCGTTTCCTTTGGGCAAATCCACTAAGGCACTTGCCCCTTTTCGGCAGCAAGTGTATCGAGAAATACAAATTCAAAAGATTACAAAAAGTTTGGTATAATAGAAATGACAATAGTAAACCTTTACCGACTTTTTGATCGCGCAGTTGCTCCCCGGAAGAAGATCTCGGCGTCTCGGTGTGAATCTGAGTTGCTTGGATCGAGTGCAGCACCGACGTCGAAGAACGAGAGCTCGGGAGTCGCGAGAACGGAGTTTGGATGCGAGAATTGGTTGTGTCTTCGGCTGCTGCTCGCGACCTTCTTTTATAGTCCTCCTGAGTCGACTCAGATGCCTATCTGGGTCGACTCCAGCTTGCGTGGCAGATAAAGCTTTATCGCTTTCGCCCGTTATCCTCTCTGAGTCGACTCCAATTGCCTTCTGGGTCGACTCCAGTCGCTGTGGCGTCAATGGCGATAAGTTTTGACCCTGAGTCAGCCTGAGTCGACTCAAAACCTTACCTGAGTCGACTCTGGCCGAGTTGGCAGAAAATCGACGCGCTGACTTTCGGATTCCGGCTGACTCTGCTGGAGTCGACTCCAGAACCTATCTGAGTCGACTCCAGACCCGAAAAGTCAACTTTTCATCCGGAGTTTGCGTTCGTTCGATTTTTCCTTCCTGCAAAAGATGTTAGCAAAATAACATGCAAAGGATAATTTATTAAGTCGGTTCTCGGAACCAACTACGAGTCTTAACTTCGGATCTCCAGTGAGATCCTGGGTTAGACCGACGCCTAATGTTCCCCTCGGGAACGCGTCCTCACCCACTCCCCTCGGGAGAATTTACCTGATTGCCAACCGAGTCCTCCTGACTCGTTGGACTTGTGCTTGGCTCTGTCTTCGCCCCCCAGGATTTGTGCTGCAACTGATCCTCCTGATCAGCCCAGTCTTCCGCTGCAACTTGGTCCTCCTGACCAAGCCCAGACTTCTGCTGCAACTTGGTCCTCCTGACCAAGCCCAGACTTCTGCTGCGGCGTGGTCCTCCTGACCAGCCCAGACTTCACCTGGTGCACTTGACTTTGCCAAGACTTCATGCCTAGCTTCCACTAGGACTTAACCTGTGTCTCCTGTAAGCTCAGTTCAACATCGTTAGCACAATCACATACTTAACTTGATCCTAGTTCCATAATCAAAATCCTGGTTCGATCTGCTAGTGCTTCCTGCACCAACAATCTCCCCCTTTTTGATTATGGCAACTTAAGGTTTCAAGTTAAGTTAAAAATATGACTCACAAATATATTTGCATTAAAAAAATGCAGCATAAGTAAATCTTAAAAATGCACAAAAAAATGCACTTGTGTTTTTCCAATACTCCCCCTGAATCCATTATTCTTGTTTTTCAATACTCCCCCTGAATCTATTCTTGAACCTTTTCTATTCTCTCCCCCTTTGACATAATCAAAAATATGTGGTCTTTTGGGTAGAGTCCAAGCTTAACAAATAGGTAAAATAGATAGTCAAAAAAAATTTTCTTTTGGGGTGTGTGTCCAACTTAAGTTTTAGCTAACTACTAGAAAGTAGTAGCTGTTGGGATCGTCCTCGCGCAATGCGCGTGTTCTCAAGTTTCAGAAACGTGCGCAGCGGAAATAAAACAAATAATTAACAGGAATTATTACACAACACACGCATGGCAATATAGGAAATAACAGCATACAAGGCATGGCAGGAAATTAAAATTTTTTGAATAACATTTATTCTACTTGCATAAATAAAATTTGCAGAATAAGAAATTATTCTAAACGTGTACCTCTTCCCTGTTTCTCACGCTCACAGAGTTTGGTCGCCGGTTGGGTAGAAGAAGCCACAAATCGAGCCGGTTTCATCGTCTTGGAACCGCCACCTCGTTCAAAGAAACTCGACTAGGGTTTCCTGCCGCATCAACCAGCAGGATCTCAACTCCCGTCTCCTTCCTCACACCGCTGGCGGAAACTTTGGTGGAACAGGGCACGCGATCAGGAAGAAAAACAACCATCAAAATCATGATCTTCCTCCTTGTCACAGTAGCCTGCCATCCCGCAATCCAGGAAGCCCACGTCGTGCCATGGGAAGAAGAAGAAGCAGCTTCTTGCTTCTCCGGCGGCCAGCGTGCAGACCAAATAGCGGCGCGGCAGGCAGGTAGTTTTTCTTGCCCGGCGTCTTCAGCGAGGGAGAAAAACTAGGAGCTCTTGGTGCCTTCACCGACAGCGGTCAGCCTCACCCCTTACTTCTCCGGCGGCCTGGCCAACTGAGCGACCACCGGCCTTCTGCGCCGCTTGGAAGAAGCCAACCACGCGAACAGGCATCATGCCCTGTTTTATCGCGCAAAGGGGAAGGAATACTGTGCGGCGGGGTTGAGAAAAGATGAACCGAGTTTTAGGATTTTTAGGGTGCTGTAGTGAACCGGAGAAAACCCAAAAAAAACCAAAAATAAAAACTAATTCAGATTAAACCAAACCGGGTCAGTTTTGGTTCATTTGGTTCACTAACCAAATGAACTCCGATTTGATCCAAATAAGTTTTGTTCACTTCGTCTTCACAAGACGAATCTTCTCATTGCATCCATTCTGCCAAAATCTCTTCCATCGCCAACCAAACCAAGTTGGTTCAATTTGGTTCAAAATCAAATCGTTTGGTTCAGTAACCAAACGGTCTCTGATTTATACGAAATCAGTTTCGTTCGTTTCGTCTTCGTAAGACAAGTTCCATCATTTTGTCCATTGTCTGGTCCAACCAGATTTTATTTCTCTTGTTCTGAGAATCTAATTCTCAAACTCGTTTTAAGTCCTTCGGAGAACTTGTAGTGCGTGTGACCCAATAGGTTCCCGGTTATGTTGGTCGTTCGTAATTAACCATTAATTACGGAACGATCATGAGTGACACCTAGTAGTATATCATGATCCCCAATTGATCGAAAAATCAACGATTGATTTCAGAACAATTCTAAACCCTTCAGCAGCTACACTGAATCGTGTTTTGTTCCTTTCAACGTCTTATACCCGCTTGGTTCAGGACATGGTGTATGTGTCGGTCCCCACTAGGCTGACTACGTCACACCTAGCCCAAGCTGCTTTCTTGTCCTGTAGATTCAAGTTACTCATACACGTATCCAAGAGTATCGTACTCTTAACATGTAATGCTTTGGTCAAAGACTTTTAGTAACAATCCTGACAAGCGGCCGCAAGGTATACGTCTCCCTTTTCAAGGAGCGGTGAATCCTCTGTGGGCTATTCAAACACCTTCGGACACTTCGACTTATACCCAATCATCTCGGGTCCACACCTCCTTGGAGATGCTTACTTAAGATGTCAAAGTATAAGCCTCCATAACCAAGGTGACTTGAATACCGCAAGTCAAAGAAAACTCGCACTTAAGCTGCATTAAGATCTTCATTGACATATATATATAGAACCATATGAAGTCTCAAAGACAGGTCACTCTAATGAACTGGTTACCTTTAACCAACATCCACGTTTAACTCTCAACATCTAATGTTGACAGCAGTGAGATCAACTGCTTGGCTAACCAAGGAGTTCAAAACGTGCTAGTCTTGACAGAATCGATGATGTCCGTACTCATCAATCCTCGACTAGGGATAATTCCAATACATTCATAATTACACGTGTAGAGATGCTCACTAGTTGTGATCCAATCACAAATTCTCTTACGCTATGAATCGTATTATGGACATTCAGTATTTGAGTTTAAGATCCAATCAAACACATATGGAATGTGTACTCAAATAGTGAATTGCTATTTATCCAATAAATAGTATAACCGTAAGGCGATTGCCTTAGGACACCTCTAAAATCTAACAGTATTTTGACCCAGTTAGCCAAGTTTAAGTGTATTATCCCAATTAAAAGATTATCTTTTTGTTTTGGGATACTTAACTTGATCCATTTGAAATTAAAGTCTAAGCTTTTGGTTCGATGCACTGATTTAAAGCACCTTTTGCTTAGACTAGAGGCCTATACATCTCACACCATTCTAAGTTTGGCAATCAAAAATAAGGTATCTAGTGTGCTTTGTGAGATGTCCACCTCGATCTATAGGTACATGCTTTCTAGGGGGTTTGCTTCAGTCTAAGGCTAAAACAGTTCTTTCCTTTATTTTTGAAAATAAATTTAAACAAAATTAAAATTTTTAAAAATAAGTAGGGTTTTGAAAAGCCTTTGAAAAGTATTTATAATAGATTTGAAACCATGAGTTTTGAAAAGAGAGCTTCTTTTTCCTATTCTACCAAACATAACCTTAATTTTCTTCGTATAAGAAAGGTATGTTGGTCTTTCCGAGCCGCAAAACCCGCTTTTTGCGTTGCGGAAACCTCGGAAGTCCATGCTAAAGGATCCGTGCGAACAAAAAATTGCAAAACTTATTTTATATTCTAGATCTACTCTAGATCTACATGAAAAAGAAGTTACCCTTGATGCGTATCCCTTCGCTAATCCCGCTCGTCCAAACGGTGTCGGATCTCGAAAGCGTCAAGTGCCGCTCCTCTACAAGTATCCACACGGACAATCGGTGGAACCAAAACCAAAGGTGTGCTAGCACCCAAACAAGGTTTTGGCAATGGCTAGAGAGGAGAGGGAGAAGGAGAGAAAAACCAAAGGAGAGAGCCAAAAAGGTGAGTTCACGTTAACAACAAAAAGCACACCTTTTCTTCCTCTTGTGGCTTGTCACATCAAGGCCATTCATGGCTAATTAATCCCATTAAAGCCTTAGGTTACAAACTCTAATTGTAACCCCCATGATGTGGCATCCATGATGATGTGGAGCATCACCATTGGTCACCTCTTATGCCACCTCACCTCAAAGTCAAATGGTCAAGTCAAGCATTGACCATGAGGTGGCATAAGTCAAGTCAACATAGATGATGACACAAAAAGTCAAGTCAACATTTATGATGACATGGCACAAAGTCAAGTCAAACTTGACTCCCAAAGTCAAGTCAAACTTGACTATAAAATTCTCCTTCTCAAGTCAAGTCAAACTTGACTTCTAATCTCCCAAAGTTGATCAAATCAACTCCACTAGTCTAGTTTGGATTACACTTAACCCAACTTGATTCATCACATGAATCTATTCTCTTGGTTCATCATATGAACCTAATTTCCACCTAATTGTCCTTTGTGTGTGACCCTATAGGTTCTTGTAACGTTGGCAATGCCCTAAACTCATTTAGGTGCATAAGTAGTGAGCGGTATCTAGCAACACATCACTACTACCCAAGTTACAAGAATGTTGAGATCCAACATCACCATTGTGACTACTAATTGTGACTCTTCACAATATGTGACAAATGTCCTTCTATCCATGATATCATGATTGATTAAACCGAGGCATAGACCGTGTCATCCTCTAATCAATCTATGTCTTGAACTCCAAGTAGACTCACTACAATCAAACGAGCTCAACATCACATGTTGACTCATTTGGGCATGGCCATGCACTTTAGTGGTCTCACTCTATCAAGAACTATGATATCACTCCCGTTATATGGGAGGGATAGATCCCATCTACATCACTCACATCCCTCCGCATAATTTGTTACATACCCAGTAATCGCCTTTATAGTCCACCCAGTTACGGGTGACGTTTGACGAAGCCAAAGTAAGTAACTCCTTATGTAGGGAACCATGGTGACTTCAGGTCTAAGGACTAATAGTCATACTAATAGCCACATGAGAAAGTATATGACACTCATATAACGATCCATGATACTTTCTCATGGCGGGTCATTCAGTATACATTCTCCAATGCATACCCATGTGTCAACTTGATATCTCATATCCATGACTTGTGAGATCAAGTCATCATGTTGACCTACATGCTAGTCTCGTCGCATTAACATTGTCCTTGAATGTTAATACTTGACTAGGAATCATTTAGAGTAGTGTTCTCTATATCATCTCACTATCGATTCAACCAATCGATTGATATAGATACGAACGATCTACTCAAGGACATTATTACACTTAGTTATATGGCACTAATACAAGTAAGTATAATAACCACAAAATGCCTTTATAAAATGTAGAAATATGATACATTTGAGTCCATACAACAATCATCAAATGATTGACTCTAGGGCTCTCACTAACAA
>NW_027428759.1:0-2316 GCF_044706935.1 Curcuma longa
GAACACGCTATTCACCCCCCCTCTAGCGTGTTTTCGATCCTACACCATCAAGGTATAAATGTAGTAGAGCAGCATTCTTAAAACGACATAAATGATCCTCTAGATCTGATGACCCTATGTATTCCCCTAATTGTGGTTGTCGAAAGTGCTGAAGCAACTCTTGTTGGAGAGCTTTCCTAGAGAAAGGCATTCGGGATATGCTTACCTCATTAATAGTTATTATCTTGCCTTTGTGATCTCACGGGGGTGTCCCAGCTCTCGACTCATGTGAACCCTCGCCCGAAAAAGTTGTATTTTTGTTAACAGAGTTCATAATGGGTATACCCCCTCCTAATGGTAGTGACCCTTTTCTAGGCAAGGAAGGCTCTTCTAGCGAAGGAAGAGAAGCATTTGAAGGAGGAAACAATAAGTGTTGTTATAGTACCTTTAACATTGCTTGGGATACTAATTCATTAATCTTCTTGGGTGTGACGATCATTGTTTCACTATAGCTTTTCTCTTCAGCGGAGCCATTGATCACCAGTAATTCTTCTAGTGTTAACCATCACAGCATCTTGGCTCAGATTTCCCACAGACGGTGTCAATTTATTCTGGTCAAACACCGTGGATGATCGAATTCATCGGTCAATGAACTGCTAACATGTATCTTCTTCGAAGATAGTTGCCAAGAGAGATGAAGAGACCTAAAAAGCACTCAAAAAGAGAATTAGAATGATACCGGAGATGGATCTCGATAAACTACTCCGATGCTCAAGTTGGAGTTTTGTATGAGGAATGAGATTAAAGACTTAGAGAAGTTAGGATTTTGTATGCATACTTGTGCCCATGGAAATGTGCAACCTTTTATAGAGTTGATTTCCAAAACATTAGTGTTCGTTTATGAAATGTTCTGAGATATGCGCCTAAGACCAAATAGAGAGCGAGATCGGGACTCGAGACTGGAATGAGGTCAACATTAGAGGCCAAATAGATGTTGAGGTCAGGGTCTAAGACCAAATAGAGATCGAGATTGGGACCCGAGACTAAGATGAGGTCGGCATATGAGGCCGAGTAGACGTTGAGGTTGTTGGGATGTATACCAGAATCCTAGCTATCTATGTAAATAAACATTCTGAAATAAGAATCACATTTGGTCAATGTTTGCATTTAGGTTTTATGCAAGTGTCCATTTAATCTATATTGTAGATAAACATGGTGTGCGGAGTCACACACAGAAGATCATGTTATCAGGTCCTTATGGATTACAAACAGTGTTCACAACCAAGATGAATTGGACAAACCATTGGATTGGTTGTGGTGTAATTTGGTTTTAGTCTGTCTTGATTATAGAATTACACTAGTACACTCAGTGTGTATTGAGCAGGACCTGTTAGGATCGATGCGTTCGCTAGAGGGGGTGAATAGCGATTTTTGACTTTCTCTGTAAATTTGTTAGCGGAAGCAAAAAGATAAAGAATAGATTGCAAATAAGAACCAAACGCTAACCCAGTCGATTTACTTGGTATCCACCTCAACGAGGTGACTAATCCAAGGATCCACACACACAGCCCGACGATTCTACTATGAGAAAAAAACCTCCTTCTCGAATCACACTTCGAAGGTGGAGAAACCTTCACAACACGATGTCTTCCTCGTACAAGATCTTTAATGAAGTAAGAGGAAGAAAAGAGCTTTTACAGATATCAGAGAACAGTAAAGAAGATGAAAAAATGATTCTTGTTTCTCTGCAACGTTAACCGCTCTTTTTATGAAATTTAGTGCATCAGTCGACTGCTCCTAGGGCCAGTCGACTGATGGGCTTCAATGGGAATTAAATATGCATTTAATTCGCCAGTTGTCACCCCAACGGCAGTATATCAGTCGACTGCTCCATGGCCAGTCGACTGGTCCTAGTCGACTGTCAACTCGACTGATTTTTCTATGCTTGTCTATGTGTGCTCTGGATTAACCCCAGTCGACTGCTGGGAGGGCCAGTCGACTGCCATAGCTGAAAACTTCCCTTTTCAGCTTCTCTTCACCCCTTAGTCTTGATGTAAGCCTTCAAACATCTTCCACAAGCATCGTGCTCTTCCTTGCACTAGCTTGAGACATTTCCCTTGACTTCATCGTGCTAAGATATCCTTGCCAAGAGGCCGCGCCTCCGGGACTTCATCCTTGCCAAGAGGCCGCGCCTCCGGGACTTCACCTTTGCCAAGACTCCATTCCTGAACATCCCTGTGAACTCAAGTCACACATGTTAGATCAACACCACATTGCCTAACTTAACTGATTTAGCCAAACATTAAAATCCAATCACTTGGGGCACGATTGCACCAA